>NC_134266.1:84036947-84336947 GCF_031893055.1 Leptodactylus fuscus | reverse complement strand
TATATGGCCGCGTCACCAGGAAAATAAAGAAATTATAGCATCTAGTAAAACACCAAAATCGCCAAATCATTAGAACACAACTGGCTGCGGCAGGTAGGGAATATATAAGCTGTGTGAGCGAATATCAGCGGACACCCCATATTTACAGCTTATGAGGGAACAGACACCAGAAATGACCCCCAAAGTGACCCCAGGGTGACTCCCCCAATCATAGGAGCTACTGGGACATGGTAGGGAATTTGGTGTTTGCAATGTCCTCCGCACAGCTTATATATTCCCTCTTCGCCATCCGCTGTGCAGTCACGTCCGGGATACTAATACTCACTACACCCCCTGATAAATTCTTTGAGGGGTGCAGTTTTAAAATGGGGTCACTCCTTTGGGGAATCCACTTTTCTGGTACCTTACAGGCTCTACAAACATGACATGGCGTCCAGATACCAAACATCTGAATCTGTACTCCAAAAGCTGCATCGCGCTCCTTCCCTTCTGAGCTCTGCTGTGTGCCCAAACTGCAGTTTATGCCACATGTATGACACTGGTGTACCCGGGATACTGTACATAATGCCATATGTGGGTATAAACTGATATAGGGGCACAGCCGGACACAGAAGGGTTGTTTGGTTTTTGGAGCACAGGTGTTTTTGGTTTTTGGATGCCACAACACTTTTGCAGAGCTGAAATGCCCGTAAAGTGGAATCCCCTGATATGTGACCTTATTTTGGAAACTACACCCCTGAAGGATTTATCCAGGGGTACAAAGAGCATTTTTAACCCCCAAGTGTTGCTATAACTTATTATTCATAAATGAATACGCAGCTGATTGTGAAAGGTAAAAATAACAATTTTTTTCCAGGAATCCGTCATTTCAGTGCGTAATATGTTGTGCCCGACTTGTATCAGAGATGAACGCTCTGAAAGCTGTTGTGCCCGGGATAAATCCCATCAGTGGGGTAGTGTCCAAAATGTGGTGACATGTCTGCGGATTCCACTTTATTGGCAATTCAGGGGTTTTGCAAAAGTGGCATGGTGTCCTAAAACCAAACTGTGCTCCAAAAACCAAAATAGCGCTCCTTCCCTTCTGTGCCCGGCTGTGCCCAAACAGCCATTTCTAGCCACATATGGCATTACGTACGTTATCTGGGGTACACCAGTGTCATACATGTGGGCATACACCGCCATTTGGGTACACAGCAGGGCACAGATGTGAAGGAGCAATATGTGCATTTGGAGTGCAGATTTAGATTCTTCGTTTTTGGACACCATATCATATTTGCAGAGACCCTAAAAATGCCCTTACAAAATGGGGTCACTTCTTGGCGAATTCCAGTTTACTGTTGCCTCCAGGGCTCTACAAAAACCAACATGGCGCCCAGAGGGTCCCTCTAAATATGCACCCCAAAAGCTAAAAAGCGCAGTGCTCCTTCCCTTCTGAGCCCTGCTGTGTGCCCAAGCGGCAGTTTACACCCACATATATCATTTTTTGCCCCTCGGGATGGCCCCTTAATAGTTTTAGGATAGGAGGTCTCTGACAACACAAAGTGGGTGCAACGTATTGGGCACTGAAATGGCATATTTCTTTAAAAATTTCAATTTTCATTTGGTACATTAATTTTTGGGAAGAATTTTTAGGCTCAAAATGATAATACGCCTTGATACATTCTTTGATGGGTGTAGTTTCTAAAATGGGGTCACATTTGAGGGGTTTGCATTGTATTGATACTTTAGGGGCTCAGCTAATACAACATGGCACCAGAAAACTATTCCAGCAAAATCTGCCCTCCAAAAACCCAAATAGTGCTCTTTCCATTCTGAGCCCCACCATGTCCCCATACAGCAGATTATGGCCACATATGAGGTATTTCCGTGTTCAGGAGAAATTGTGTAACAAACTGTGGGGGGCTTTTTCTCTTTTAACCCCTTCTGAAAATAAAAACTTTGGGGATAAAAGGACATTTTAGTAATTTTTAACCTACACATCCCAAGGTTAGTAAAATCTGTGAAACGGCTATAGGGTCAAAATACTCATTGTACCCCTCAATGAATACCTTAAGGGGTCTAGTTTATAAATTGGGGTCATTTATGGGGGGTTTCAATTGTTTTGGTAACTCAAATCTTGTTTGAATGCGCAATGGGCCTGAAACATTTTGAAGGAAAAATTGTGTCTTGAAATCCAGTTGGTTCTCCCTTCTTTTTGGGCCCTAGCATGCGTCCATACATAGGATTAAGGCCACAAAGTGTACATTTTTGAACACAGGAGAAATGGGGTCATCTATTTTGGGGTGTTTCTCTTCATTTTCATGCATTATGGGGGGAAAAACTGCCTTTAAAATGACACTTTTGTGTAAAAAATATGAAAATTTTTTGTTTGACGCAAATTTTTTCAAAACCTATGGAGTCAAAATATTCATTATACCCCTCAATGAATAACTCACGGGGTCTAGTTTCTAAAATGGGGTCACAATTTGGAGGTTTCTACTACTTGGGCACCTTGAGGGCTCTGCAAATGGGACATAATGCCTGATAATGATTCCAGCAAAATCTGGCCTCCAAAACCCAATTAGCGCTCTTTCCGTTCTGAGAGCTGCCATGTGCCCGTATATCAGTATACCAGAACATATGGGGTATTGTTGCATTCAGTAGAAAATGTGTAGCAAAATGTGGTTTGCAATTTCTCCTTTACCCCCTTTTGAAGATGGAAAATTGGGGGCTAAAGTGACATTATATCAGAAAAAAAATAATTTTAAATTTTCATGTCTCAATGGTAAAAAAATCTGTGAAACACCCGTAGGTTCAAAGTGCTCACTATACCCCTGGATACATTCCTTGAGGGGTCTAGTTTTCAAAATGGTGTCATTTTGGGGGGGCTGTCCACTGTTCTGGCACTTCAGGGGCTCTGCAAATGCGACATGGTGCCTGAAACAGATTCCAGCAAAATCTGCCCTCCAAAATCCCAATAGCGCTCCTTCTGTTCTGGACCCTACAGTGTGCCCATACATCATTTAACTTTCTCACATGGGACAGTTTCATGCTTGTGGGAAATTGCTTAATAGAATTTAGAATGTGTTTTCTCCTTTAACATGTTGTGAATGTGTAAATTCTAGGGCTAAATGAATATATTAGTGAAAAAAAATTGAAATTGTAAATTTGACCTCTATTTTGTTTTAATTGCCGTGAAATGCTGAAAGGGTTAAGAAACTTCCTAAATGCAGTTTTGAATTCTTCCAGGAGTGACGTTTTTAGAATGGGGTGATTTATGGGGGTTTCTATTAGAGAGGCCTTTCAAGACCCCTTCAGAACTGAACTGGTCCCTTGAAAAATGTGTGTTGGAAAGATTCTTACAAATTTGGAAAATTACTGCTTGACTTGTAAGCCTTATAACATCTGAATAAAATGAAAGGGCAATTAAAGTTTGATGCCAATATAAAGCAGAGATATGGTAAATTAAATGTATGAAGTAATTTGGGTAGTATGACATTCTACATGAAAGGCATGCATTTTCAAAGTTTGAAAACTGCATTTTTTTTTCAATATTTTCACCAAATTTCCTATTTTTTCATAATAAAAGACAAAACATATTGACCAAAATGTACCACTGACACGAAGTACAATGTGTCACGAGAAAACAATCTCAGAATCACCATGATAAGTTAATGCATCTCAAAGTTATTACCACATAAAGTGACACATGTCAGATTTGAAAAATGAGGCCTGGTCATTTAGGTACTTTTAGGCTCTGTCTTGAAGAGGTTAACATGTGACTTGGCTTGTTAAGATATTTTTGACAAAATACTTTTTTATTTCAGTAAATCCTGCAAATTCAACAAATGACCATTTTTACTTCTTTACAACCTATAAAATGTTTAGAAACACTGTTTTGCATAATAATTTGGAATGGGAATTTAGAATTTTATATTTTTTGACAAAATTTTTTTATCATTGGGAGGTTTGTCCAATAACATTCGTCATTTGCATCAACCATTTAGGAAAATAAGAGAAAATTATAATTTGTATAATAATTTGTAACGCGGTGTGTTTGTGTTAGGAAACTAGAAAGTGGTTATACAGATTCCTAGGAACCCTCAAGGTACATGACATTTTAACACAATTTGCATTTCCAGGTTGTAATGAATTGGTTTACACCAAACTCAAACAAGGTTCTTTCATCTCTACAAATAAGGCTTCAATAGTATTTTTACATTACAGAATCTATATTTTATTGTAAAACCTCCCCGATTAACAGTAAATATCACCTTACCTGATCGAACCAGCAGCATGACAAGTAACCACAAGAAACTCATGCTTTCTCCTTCGTCTTCAGTAAGGTATTTCACTGACCTAATATCAATGCTTATAATATTGAAGGGCAGCAAGTGAAATTAAGAAGCTGACATTAGCCACTAGCAGCAAAACCACTTTTCCTGTTACATGCTTGCAAAAAGCCTATTCCCCACCCACCCATCATCCTGAGTAGGACCTCAGTATGGTCTAATTCTCTACAATCATCTGTCATACATACCACTCATGTACAGCTCTATACCAGGCAAATGTCTGACTACTGTGCTTTTACTATAAAGAGCCCATCACATGTCCATCAACGTATATCACATGACCATGAACTGATTTTTATCCACTGGGAGTATCGGAACGTTCACATTATCGTTGTTAATGTCCGTTGCTGTCTTTCATCATAGGATGACAGCAATGGACATTAAACTGTTGCAGAGAATGGAAACAGAATGATTCTGTGTCCAATCCAATATGTAAATAACATGACGGAAGCTGTATTCCATTATGTTTGTTAACCTTTGTAATGGAAGATAAAGTAGTGCATGCAGGACTTGTACACACTGCCATGAGGTAATAAGACCTGTGGGCTACTACTAGAAATTGTCGGTCTATTTGATATTGCTACATTACAAGATTACAAGCTCTTTATTCTTTGGCTGCCAGGAAGGGTAAGACTTTATATTTATGTCTAGCACTGTGATGCCTGCAACAATAGCAAGAACATGTAAGAGAACAACAATAGCAAGAACATGTAACAACGGATTTGTGATAGTCAGGTAATGATAGCACGATCCAAAATAACAATAGTGCTGCAAAAAGGATTGGTGACAAATAGCAGTAATATATAAAAGGGGTTGCTATATTACTTTTAATGGGACATCAGGGGTATAACTTACCAAGCGTGGCCCTCTGCTCCTTCTTGGACTGCACCCAATCTGCTGGATGCATCTCCTAGACCAGCTCTTCCCAGGCCTGATCCTTTCAAAAGAGGTCGTGGCAGGCTTCTTAAATCTTGTCCCATATGATGGATGTGTCTTTTCTCTCCACACCCTGGTAATGGCCGTATACAAACAATTGGTACAAATCTGTGTGTACCATGACAAAACTGGAGCCATGTGTACAACCTCCTGCTGCTGAGCTCCTGCAAGAAAGTTTTGCCTACTTTTCATGTTCCGCAAATACAGACAATACGCGGACGACACATGGAATACATCTGTGCGCCATCCATACTTTGTAGTATCTCATAGGCTTCTATGGGCGAATCAGTGCCACAAACACTGAGCAGAGTTTTTAGGACTTGATCTGAGTTTTGCAGCATGGACTCCAGGCCCGCACACTGATTCGTGGAATGCAACGTAGTGTGCTTGGGCCTATAGGAAATAAATGGGTCAGTGTGTGTGCTCTCTGGTAAAAAACATGGATAGCACATTGAAAAATCACACGGTCATCTGTAAAGGGTCTAACTAATGAAAATTGTTCTTTCTGAAATTTTGCATTTTCGGCAGGGCTGTGGATTCATGGAATTGGAGTAAGGGCCTAGCGCCTTGAAACGCGTAGGAGGCTAGTGCACCACTATGTGTTTGTGTTTTTCACTGTCTTTGTGACCACATGTCGTAACTGCGTGTTTTTTTTACATTTTTCTGGTTTCTTGTGTGCTATGGATTTTATATACATTTTTTCTATATTAAAGGCTACGTTTTATTGAAATAACTTGTTTTGGGTGCTGAAATACTTTTTTGTTTTGGTTGTCTCTCCCTGACCGGGAGGTTGTTTTTTGTGTATCTGAAAGTTTTTCTTTTGATCCACATACATGTTTTTCTGGGCTGTGAACCGTTGTTTTTCTTTTTGGACATCTTTCAGTACAGGCTATCTCTTTTAAGCCCCAGCATCTGCCTGGTCTTGCATGGTGCTAATGTCCTGATATAGACTTTGAGGTGTGATAGATTTACATCTAAAAACCCACTGTACTTCCTCATGTGTATTTACAACTTGTGGCCTACTTTTTCCACATCAGATATATAAAGGCACAATGCATACAGCTTATACCATGCTCTTACGTAGGAAGTGGTGTAGATGTCATTCCTCCTCTTTGAAGAGGTTCATCAGCTCATATACATTACTTAGAATTCAGTATGTAGTAATGATATGTATGTATGTATGCAGTGGCATAACTAGGAATGGCGGGGCCCCGTGGTGAACTTTTGACTTGGGGTCCCCCCAACTGACACTGACGTCGAAGACCTCGACCGACCCCCTCCTCCGCACTCTATTATGTCCCTTAGTGGCCCCCGCCTAAAGTATTATGCCCCATAGTGGCCCCTGCACACAGTATTATGCTCCATAGTGGCCCCTGCACACAGTATTATGTCCCTTAGTGGCCCCTGCACACAGTATTATGCCCCATAGTGGCCCCTGCACACAGTATTATATCCCTTAGTGGCCCCTGCACACAGTATTGTGTCCCTCAGTGGCCCCTGCACACAGTATTATTCCCCCATAGTGGCTCCTGTACACAGTATTATCCCCCTTACTGGCCCCTGCACACAGTATTATCCCCCATAGTGGCCCCTGCACACAGTATTATGCTCCATAGTGGCCCCTGCACACAGTATTATCCCCATAGTGGCCCCTGCACACAGTATTATGTCCCGTACTGGCCCCTGCACACAGTATCATCCCCAATAGTGTCCCCTGCACACAGTATTATACCCCATTGTGGACACCCATAAACAATTATTATACTCTGGGGTCTGAAAAGACCCCAGAGTATAATAATTGGAGACCCGGGGGAATAAAAACATAAAATATTACTGTTTCTTACCTGTCCCCGGCTCCTACGCTGTCTTCTCCGCTGCCATCCTTCTGAAATGACGTCAGACGTCACATGACCCAGGACGCAGGCCAGGTTCATGTGACGTCAGAAAGGAAGTCAGGAAGGAGGCCTGGCCAGGATCGTTGAGAGGTAAGTAACAGTGTTTGTTACGTTCCCGTACCTCTCCCGGTCCGCTGATCATTATACTCGGGGGTCTGCAAAGACCCCCGAGTATAATGATAGTATTTGTGGGGCCCGCGGAGTCACTTAACGATCCCGGCCCAGCCAGGATCGGCAAGTGAATAGGGCCCGTAACAGCCTATTAAAAAAAAACCAAAAAACGCAGCGGTAGTGGCTGTCACCGGGCCCCCTAATGGCCCGGGCCCTGTGGCAGCTGCCTCCGCGGTAGTTACTCCCCTGTACGTATGTATGTAATGATATCACTTACATCGTGCCTGCTGCTCCATGAAGGCTCTGGACCAGAGAAAGCAGACAGAACAGCTCTGGCAAGGTGAGCATTATTGTTTTATGTGTGTTTGATGCTGTGAGGGCACCTGTGTGGGCAGCTGGCAGGAGACATTATTATATGGGCGCACAAGAAGAGGGATTTTATACTGTGGACTCAACTGGAAGGGGGACATTATACTGTGTGTATACTAGAAGAGGAAGTTTGGGGAGCAACTGGAAGGGAACTTTCTGAGCACAATTAGCATAATGAAGAAAATTTAAAAAACGGCACTATGGACCTAAAAAATAAAGATAAGAGATGAATAGCCTTTCTAACGTTTAGTTTAAACACATTTTTTAAAGAGAGAATCCCTTTCATACACTTAAGGGTCAGTTCACACGTGAAAACCGCCTAGCTTATTTGTGCGAGGTAAAAAACCTCGAGGAGTTTTTTTGACGCTGTTTTTTGCATTCCACGCGGTTTTTGACGAGGTATTTGACGCGGTTTTCGCTAGCGGTTTTCGCTAGGGTTTTTTTTTCCTATATGTGCTATAGAAACTGCAGGCGAAAACCGCGCGGTTTTTTGCAAAAAACCGCGCGGTTTTGTGTGCAAAAAACCGCGCGGTTTTTTACCACGCGGTTTTCGCCTCCCATTCACTTCTATGCAATTCTTCAGGCGTTTTCCGCCTGAAGAAAGGTCATGTCCCTTCTTCAGGCGGAAAACGCTAGGAGGAAAAAAAAAGCTAGTGGTCTACATAGACCACCATGTTAAAGGAGAGGTTTTTGAAGCGAATTCCGCTGTCAAAAACCTCCCCTTTGCCCACGTGTGAACTAGCCCTAACTCAGGAACAAAGACTAACAATAATTTCCACCACACCCGCCCCTGGTACATCACTCACAGATAAACTACAGTTTTTTCAGTATGGCTTTAACATACAGCGGCCTCTTGTGGCCATATAACAAAATTTCAGTCCATACAAAACAGTTTTGTAGAGCAATAGGCACAATGCTGGCAATGCAGTGGGGGCTGTGCTATCATCTCACATCTGTGGCACAGCGCCCTCTGGCTTTCTGATGTGGATTTTCTCATTGATTAAACTCAGATACAATGGTGCTCATCAGCCGGAGCCTTGCACCACAGATTCCAAAGATGAATAATGTTTTTAGGACGATGGAAAAAAAAAAGATTTGTCACAGCTTGTAATCTAAAACAATGGTAGATGTAATATAGTTGTTTTTTATGCAAGTGTCTTCATATTAAACGAAATATGCCATGGCAGAGGCATAACACGGTGGGCTCCCAACTCAGGTATACCGTATAGTGGTAAATTCCAGCTGTGCAATAGGGGACGGAGTCTAATGGGTTATAGTGGTAGAACATGAAACCATAAGTTTCCTAGCCTACAGTACATTTCAACTGTATTGGAGTGGGTACATAAGCAGTATTAAAACTAGTAGGACATAATGTATGAAGGCATACAGTGTTGGCCAAAAGTATTGGCACCCCTGCAATTCTGTCAGATAATACTCATTTTCTTCCAAAAAAACGATTGCAATCTCAAATTCTTTGATATTATTATCTTCATTTAATTTGTCTTCAATGGAAAACCACAAAAAGAATGGTCAAAAACCAAATTGGATATAATTCCACACCACACATAAAAAGGGGGTGGACAAAAGTATTGGCACTGTTTGAAAAATCATGTGATGCTTCTCTAATTTGTGTAATTAACAGCACCTGTTACTTACCTGAGGCACCTAACAGGTGGTGGCAATAGCTAAATCACACTTGCAGCCAGTTGAAATGAATTAAAGTTGACTCATCCTCTGTCCTGTGTCCTTGTGTGTACCATATTGTGCATGGAGAAAAGAAAGAAGACCAAAGAACTGTCTGAGGACTTGAGAAGCAAAATTGTGAAGAAGCATGAGCAATCTCAAGGCTACAAGTCCATCTCCAAAGACCTGAATGTTCCTGTGTCTACCGTGCGCAGGGTCATCAAGAAGTTTAAAGCCCATGGCACTGTGGCCAACCTCCCTAGATGTGAACGGAAAAAAAAAATTGACGAGAGATTTCAACGCAAGATTGTGCGGATGGTGGATAAAGAACCTCGACTAACATCCAAACAAGTTCAAGCTGCCGTGGAGTCCGAGAGTACAACAGTGTCAACCCGTACTATCTGTCAGCGTCTGAATGAAAAGGGACTGTATGGGAGGATACCCAGGAAGACCCCACTTCTTACCCAGAGACATAAAAAAGCCAGGCTGGAGTTTGCCAAAACTTACCTGAGAAAGCCAAAAACGTTTTGGAACAATGTTCCCTGGTCAGATGAGACAAAAGTAGAGTTTTTGTGGGAAAAGGCATCAACATAGAGTTTACAGGAAAAAAAAGAGGCCTTCAAAGAAAAGAACACGGTCCCTACAGTCAAACACGGCGGAGGTTCCCTGATGTTTTGGGTTTGCTTTGCTGCCTCTGGCACTGGACTGCTTGACCGTGTGCATGGCATTATGAAGTCTGAAGACTACCAACAAATTTTGCAGCATAATGTAGGGCCCAGTGTGAGAAAGCTGGGTCTCCCTCAGAGGTCATGGGTCTTCCAGCGGGACAATGACCCAAAACACACTTCAAAAAGCACTAGAAAATGGTTTGAGAGAAAGCACTGGAGACTTCTAAAGTGGCCAGCAATGAGTCCAGACCTGAATCCCATAGAACACCTGTGGAGAGATCTCTTGATGGCAGTTTGGAGAAGGCACCCTTCAAATCTCAGGGACCTGGAGCAGTTTGCCAAAGAAGAATGGTCTAAAATTCCAGCAGAGCATTGTAAGAAACTCATTGATGGTTACCGGAAGCGGTTGTTCGCAGTTATTTTGTCTAAAGGTTGTGCTACCAAGTATTAGGCTGAGGGCGCCAATACTTTTGTCTGGCCCATTTTTGGAGTTTTGTGTAAAATGATCAATGATTTGACTTTTTTTTTCCATTCTCTTTTGTGTCTTTTCATTGCAAGCAAAATAAATAAAGATATTAATACCAAAGAGTTTGTGCTTGCAATCATTTTCTGGAAGAAACTGAGTATTATCTGACAGAATTGTAGGGGTGCCAATACTTTTGGCCAACACTGTATATAGCCAGACAACAGACTAACCAGCAAGACATTTTTTTGTAATCTGTTTTTATTTCATGATTATTTATAAATCTATTTTCTATAAATCATTATTTGGGCTGCGATCTTGCCTAAGCATGTCCTCTGCTCTGTTAACTATTGTGCCTTGAACACTGCCTTCCTGAGCTTCCCAGGTAGAGCCTATGAACAATGTGGCTTGAAGCTTTACTCTCACACCAGACAGGAATAGCTCCCTGTAATAGGAGTTTTCCCAGAGTCTGGTCCAGAAATTTGTGTGATCATAGTGTGACCTGGGCATTTTTCAAAAGCCAGTGGTGGAGTGCATTCAGGCGTACAGAGCTCTATCTGAGCACGAAAAGTGAAATAGAACCTCCTGCTATTCAAAAAAAAAAAAAAAAAAAATCCACAGATCAAAGTATTGATATATAGATTGTTTAAAAGCCTATAGAACCGTGGAGGCCATATATTGTCTACATTTAATGAAAGATTCTACTTTTTAGATACTGTGACTAAATCTTTCTGTGTGACCCTGTCACCAAAACATACTGCTCAACTTTCAAAGGACAGAAAGAGGGACAAAATGTGCTGCGGCAAATTTAGCTCCACCCACTCTTACATTGACTTTGCCCATTCTCATCCATTTTTCCATGTGCCTCCACACAGTATAATGCTCCTACAGTCACCCTAACATTATATGCCCCACATTATAAGTCTCTATTCTGAAGCGCGTAAGCTAGCTAGTCACTCATGTGGCTCACTGCATAATTCCATCAATGCATAATGCTTGCTGAAGAATTTTTGTGAATTGTAAATCGTATTTTCATTAAAAGTTAAATTTTATGGAAGAAGTTTTTGCTGGACTTTTTACAGTTTGAATTTCTTGGACACATGTCTCCGGGCCGTGAAGATTTTCCGTGCCTTGGCTGTCTTCAGAAGCGTGAGTTGGAAACATCCTTCGTTTTCTTAATATCTGCAAGTTGAACCTGAATTTCCCTTCCCCCATCCCTCTCACATATTTACCCATATGCCTGGGGCGGCCACGTGACTGCCCCAGGTACAATTTCTGATTTCCTAGTGACGCCTCCTTTCAGCATTTCCAGAGTCGGGAGGTCACCAGTACTCCTCTCTCCCAAACCCCCCCTACCTTCATACTCACCAATGCAGACTTCCTCTTTTCCTTCTGGCTGTTGCTTCCTTTACCAGGGAGCTGGAACTGGCGTCTGCGCAATAGAACACCAGCAGAAGCAGCGTTTTATTGCACCTGCGTAGCTTCTGCCGGCTTTCTTTTGCTCAGGATCCCAGGTGTAGACCGAAGAGGGAACAGCGGCACCTCATCTCCAGGACAGGTAAGTATGATGGGGTCGGATGTGGGTTGGGGAACTGAGTTAAATAGCTAGCTAGGTAGGGCTAGTAGTGGGCCGGCTAGGGGGAGGAGGTGCAAGTGAGAAGGCGGATATAAGTGAACTGCAATGCATCATGGTAGTTGTAGGCTAAGACAGCAGGAAGCTACCCAAGTAAACAAATGCAGAGAACACCAGAGAAAGTCAGAAATTACTCAAAACACTGCTAAAGGTATTTGGGTGCACTTATTAACCCATTGATAGCACTAACAGACCTTTTTAAAAAAAAAAAAAAAATTCACTGGAAAACCCCTTTAGGTCCCTCTCCTCATCCCCCAGTTTAAACTGGTAGAATCTAGAGGGGGACATTAAATTGGGGCAGCTGAAAGGGGACATTAAACTATGGGGCAGCTGGAGTGGGACATTAAACAGTGGGGTAATTGGAGGAGAGTATTAAACTGGGGAAACTAAAGGCAGACTTGTCCCTCTCCAGCTACCCCCAACAGTTTAATGTCCTCCTCTAGTTTCCCCGAGTTTAATGTCACCCTCCACCTGCTCCCCCAGTTTAATGTCCAATCCTCGATCTGTCCCATTTAATGTCCTCCCTCCATCTGTCCCCATTTTAATGTCCCCCTCAATCTGCTCCCAGCTTAATATCCCCCTTTCACATGTCATCAATTTAATGCCCCCTTTCATCTGTCTCCAGTTTAATTCCCCCTTCATCTTCCCCCAGTTTAATTGCCCTTACATTTATGACCAGTTTAATGTCCCCCTTCATCTGCTACCAGCCTAATCTCCCCCTTTATCTGTCACCAGCTTAATCTTCCCCTTTATCTAACCCAGTTTAATTGCTCCCTTCATATGCCCCCAGTCTAATTGTCCCTTCATCTGCCTTCGGTTTAATTGCCCTCTACATCTTCCCCCTGTTTAATTGCTCCCATCAGTTTATTTGCCCCTACATTTTCCCGCCTCTTGCTCACACATGCTGTTTCTTCTCTCCTCCTTACCTTCCATCAGTCTTCGTTCCCAGCAGCTGTCCTGTAGTATTCACAATAGCTTACACAAGAGTATGTTCACATGGTCATAACGTCATCAAAGGTCCTTTAGCCCACTAGGATTTAGCATCTCCCCTTTAGCCTTTACCCTACCCTATCAAGGTTTGTTAATGGTAAAAAACTACAGGGGCCTGTCTACCCTGTCTGTGCTCCAATCCTTTGCTAGGGGTCACTTGATTGTATGTGGTGATTTCAATCTCCCTCTTAACCCTCTGCTTGACACTTCCACGGGTAGGTCTCAGACTTCTTATGGTGCTTTGAATAAGGTTAGAAAAGCGCTAAATGCCTTATTGCTTTGTGATGTTTGGCGAATCCTCCACCCGACCGACAGAGACTATTCCTTTTTCTCCCACCCTCATGGCTCATACAGTAGGATTGATTACGTTTTCCTCTCTCATAACCTTCCTTCCTCTGTCTCGGCAGCCTCAATTGGAGTTGCCTTCCTCTCTGATCATTCTCCAGTCTCCTGTGCTTTTCGCTCGCCAGATGCCAGCATGCGGTCCAATACTTGGAGATTGAATGAATCGCTCCTTCTTGATCCACAGTGTCTGGAAGAGCTGAAGCTTTCCACCTCGCACTTTCTTCTGGATCATTCTTGTGACGTCACCACTCCGTCCATACAGTGGGAGGCCCTTAAATGTGTCCTCCGCGGAGTGCTGATGAAACACGGTGCTCGTCTGAAGAGGGAAGCGAGTCAGAAACTTCGTTCCCTCCTTAGCGATCTGGCGACCCTAGAAGCTCAACACAAGCGTACGCTCCAACAGGCGACCCTGGCATCTCTGACTGCTACGCGTCAGGAAATTAAATCCCTCCTTGAGCGGAAACATCAGCGGCTTCGCCTGTTGGGTCAGCACTCGTTTTATGAGTGGGGTAACAAGGCGGGCCGCCTGCTGGCACGTGCGGTGCGGGATCGACATGCAGCCCAATACGTCATGGCCCTTAAGACGCCCTCGGGCTCGATCACTCATACCACAACTTGCGATTTCCTCGGCCTTCCAGGACTATTACAGCTCTCTCTATCACTTACCCCCGCCAGGTCAGGTTCATCCGGCTCCTGCCTCTGGAACTTTCCTCCCACAATATATCGCTAAGACTGCCCTCCCGTCTCTGCGTCCTGAGGACGTAGCTGCACTTGAAGCTCCCTTTTCTGAGAGCGAACTAGAACTGGGTATTGCCTCCCTCCCGGGGGGCAAGAGCCCAGGCCCTGATGGCTATACGGCGCGGTTTTTCAAGATACTTAAGGCTGATCTGATGCAACCGCTTTTGCGCGCATTTAACTCTTCCACTTCCGGGGTCCCCTTCCCTCCAGCTTTCCTTCAAGCTCATATTACTGTTATACCTAAAGAAGGTAGGGATCATTTGCTCTGTGCTAATTACAGACCAATCTCGCTCTTGAATACAGACGCTAAGCTATATGCCAAGTTGATCGCCAATCGCCTGAGCCCGTTCATGGGAGAGCTTGTACACCCTGACCAAGTGGGGTTTATCCCTTGTAGGGAGGCCCGGGATAACACCCTGAGAGCCTTCTCTGCGATCCATCACGCACAGCGCTCGCGTACCCCCATGATGCTATTATCTCTTGACGCGGAGAAGGCTTTTGACAGGGTGGATTGGAGGTTCTTAGAGGCCACTTTGACTCAAATAGGCCTTGGTCCCGCCATGATTATGCGTATTTAGGCTCTTTACAGCTCCCCTATGGCTCGGGTCCGGGTCAATGGCTCGCTCTCCTCCCCCTTCACTATTTATAATGGCACTAGGCAAGGCTGCCTGCTCTCCCCCCTCTTGTATGCACTAGTGATGGAACATCTCCTAATCGCTATCAGGGACAACCGCGACATTCGAGGCTTACAGATCCGGGACCGTCATTTGAAGGTATCTGCTTTTGCAGATGACGTTCTCCTGTTTGTTACCAGTCCGCTTACTTCACTCCCATCTATCCTTAAGGAGATTAACGCCTATAGTTTTTTCAGTAATTATAAGATTAACCTGACGAAAAGCACGGCCCTGGATGTTTCGCTGCCACCAGCGGCCCTGAGGTCCTTGCGCTCTTCCTTTCCATTCTCGTGGTCTCCGAAATCTATTAAATATTTGGGAGTGCAGTTACCCCGCAATCTGGGAGACACGTATGCTCTGAATTTCCTCCCAGTTCTACGCACTTTGCGGTCTGATCTTGAGCGCTGGGACTCCAGGGGCCTCTCGTGGCTGGGACGCATCAACTTATTGAAGATGAATGTTCTTCCCAGATTGTTATATCTTTTCCAGACTGTCCCGGTAATCCTGCCCTCGTGCTTTTTTTCTGTGCTTAACAAAGCCTTCATCAAATTTATTTGGACCTCGAAGCCCCCTCGTATTGCACGCAACACGCTAGCTCAGTCCAAACAGAAAGGGGGTCTAGCGGCCCCGGACTGCGTGAAATACTACTTGGCGGCGGTAGCTACATGCGTCCTTGACTGGCACCACGCAGCTAAGACGAAGCTCTGGGTTGCCCTTGAGGACTCGTTAAGCCCCGTTCCCCTCACTGCACTTCCCTGGCTCCCTGAGAAGTACTGGACCGACGATCAACGGTATCCGCTTCCCTACGTGGCGCGTCAGACTATGGGAGTGTGTCGCAGGTATAGTGCCATGCGTCTCCTCTACACGAACGATGGCCCCATGACTCCTGTATTGGGTAACCCGGATTTTCCCGCAGCCCTGGGCTCTTCCTTTCTTTCTCATCGTGCGGGCCTTCCCGTCCTCCGCTTCAAACTTTTTATTACTCTGCCGATTTCCGTACCCTCTTCCCTTCTGTGTCCCCTGTGTAGTGTCCCCTTGTGCGGTCTGTTTGTCTACTTTTCTTTTTGCTTTGCCTGACAATGGATACTCATATGTTTTTAGGTTTTTGCATCTGTTTTGTTTCAGAACTCTGCTGTGCCAGAGCGTTTATTTGTCCCTTGCACCCTTACCTTTCCCTTCCTGCCCCCCTTCCCTCGCCCCCCGAATTTCGCCATTGTTTAACATTTCTGTACGTTACTCCGGCCCCCTTCCTCCCCCCCCTTCACCCCCTTTCTCCCCCCTTCTGGTTTTGTAAAATTTGTAAAACTTTCAATAAAACTTCTAATGTTAAAAAAAAAAAACTACAGGGGCATAGCAGGACATACTGTAATCTATCTTGGATGGCCGGATAGCAGTGTAAAATTAGGATTGTCCTGCTGGATCTAGGACGGTTGGGAGCTATGACCAAAATTTCTGCCTTTGGATAGGTTATTTGTGCATATGGTGTCAGGGCTTGTCTAAGCCATATATACCAACATTTGAATAGTAGTGTCTCACCCGAAGGTCTGTAGCTAGTTGGGTGCTGCGCCACCTTCAATGGAAGAAATCCCTTTTAAAGTGGCTATACATAATAAAAAAATGAATCCTATGTTTTGGACCCCTTATACATGTCCATATGTCTCAATAAGGCAAGTAACCTATTTTAGATATTGACTTACACCCATATTATGATTTACTCCTGAGTCTGATTATTAAACTTTTCTTTACTAGCATTCCTTGCATCGATTCTATCTGAGAGCACAATAACTCACAAAGGCTTATAGAGTGCCTATAAGTCTGTGATAAGGAGCAAATGGGACTCTGTGCACTCAGCTTCCATCTATATAAGCCCTTAGGATGGGGCAGCATATTGCGAAAACGCGACAATTCAGCTACAACGAAGATGCAAAGGCAATAATTGAGGTGTTTTACAGTACCCGCAAAGTGGATGGGATTCTGACTAATCCCATCCATATAATGCAGAAAAATATGCACAACTGAAATGCTGTGTTTTTGTTAATCCCAGCATGTCAATTATATCTACAGAAAAGCTATGCTTTTTGACTGTAGCTTGCTACGTAGGGCATTAGTCTCAAAAAGGTTTTTCCATTATTGACATTGATCAGCTATTTACAAGTCTGGGGATAAAAGTTTGATTGCTGGGACTCCAAGCAATTAGGAGAATGGGAGCTCACAAGGTCTCCATGTGAATACAGCAGTAATGCACATGCATAACCACCTCTACATTTACTTCAATAGAATCTGCAGTAGCCTAATTGATGTAACAGTAACCATGCCCTTGCATCTGCACCATAGCTTCATTCACAAGGGGCACTTGTGGGCCCCCATGTCCCCGATCACTGGTAATTCCATTGATCAGACCCCCGCAATTGATCAGACACTTCTTTCCTATCCTGTGTATAGGTGCAAAACTAGAACAGAGACACCGAGCGCTCTAAGCGTATTATCACTTATGAGAGAGAAAAATGTAATTTATACTGAATGAAAGAAACGACCAATAAAGCCTCTCACCTGGAGGGGTTGTGAAGAAGTCACAACACCTGATTCCGCATTATGGGATAAATGGGCCAAATGAGAGTGGCAGCAGTTCCGTCAGAAAACACCGGAGGACCCGGACACCGGGACACAAGTGCCTACTGTTTTTTCCACAATAAGAAATTTTAATCTTTTAACCAAATGGTCTTTGGACCTATTTCTCTCTACGACCTTCTGAGCGCGGATCCCTGATCCTTTCTACCTTTGATCCTGTGTATAGGAGAAAGCATCTATATGGAGGGTTTATCAGCCAGTTCAGTACTGTTGTTTAAAGTTCAGTATGTCGAAACCTTGTAATATGGTATTATATTTTATACATAATGCTAAATAGAGGATGTTAAGGAAGTGAAACAAAATCATCTGTTGTTGGTACCCTAGGGGAATACCAGTGACAAGCGTCTTCTTCACAAAGAATACAGTGAGCAGATTGTTAGTTTAGCCTGAAGAAGTGTGGTGTGCGCAAAACTGTTTTCATCTGCCTCAATAAACAAAGCCTGGATACAAAAGTGTGCCACCTCTGTATACTCTATTGCTGGATATGTAGAGTATTTGGATGTTTATTTCCACATTAATGCCTTTACATTTATGGCGAAACACTGGAAACTCCAAGACATTTATTGAGAATAATTTCTAAGAAATAAATTAGTGTAAAAACCCCCCCCAATGAAACATCAATTTTTGGTTGTAAAACTGATGACACTTGGCCATTAAGAGATGGACAAACATACACAGAACAGATACACAACAGCCATAAAAAATGGACCATTTTGCCAATTTTTCATAAACAAGAAACAAAATGAGGTGATGAAAGTATAGCCTAAGGCTAAAGCCTCACGTTGCAGATTTTGTTGAGGTTTTTAAGTCAAAGCCAAGAGCGTATTGAGCAGCAGGTAGAAGTATAAGAACTTCCTATATAGTTTCCATTCCTTTTGTGGCCATTCTTGGTTTTCCCTAAAAAACGCAATGAAAAAAAAGCTGCATTTCCGCAACTGGCAACTCTCTTACAAATGAGAAAAATTATAAAATTCTCACAAGATGCTATCATTTTCCTATGTTGTTAAACAGACTCAAATTTATGTTGAAGATGTGAAGGATCACTGATCACAATGCTCCACATCTGGTGGGATTGTCCTATTCGATCTACTTTATGGAGAAACATTTTCTACCTTTAGGCTAAGGCCCCACGGGACGTCCTGCAGTAATAAAGTGCTGCGGGAAAAACCATGGCAGCAACGCATCACGGTTCTCTCTCTGTGGACATTCTGTTATAGTTACACCTATGGGGAAACCTCCAGCGTTTCCATAGGTATAGTTGACATGCTCTAATTTCCAAAACCGCGCCATTTTTGGAAATCGCAGCATGTCCACACAGCAGTTTTTACCGCAAAGTGGGCATGGGATTCTCAAGAATCCCATCCACTTTGCCCGTACTGTAAAACACCATGGGCAAATAGCGACGTTTCCATCCCACGGGGCCCCAGCCTTCCAAGAGCCTTATGGGATCTTCCTTATTGGCTTCTCCAAAATTAGACCTCCTGTCAATCCTTGTTGACCCAATCAAGGTTCTAAAAAAGGGAATTTCTGATTTTTTGATGGCTGGTAGTCATCCCTCACCATTGGCAGTCAATGGTCCCTTCCCTCCCTATAGGAGTGGGTGGTAGAGATGGAGGAAAAAAAAACCCAAAACTATAGCTGATGAAAATAAAGGTGACAAATTTATTTACCCAAACCGCAACATTTCAGCCCTTCTTGATGGGACCTCTCTCCAGACAGATTTAGTAGAAATAATTTTCTATGATTTGAATAATATTTGTCATCAGTCATCACATTTGGGTCTATCCATTATACGTCTTAATAATAGAAATGTCCTTCCTAAAATTTTCCCCGTCTGATCTCTCCTACTGCTACAATAGCGGCATGTAAATGGTGAAGACAAATTATCATTATTACTTTACTATCATCTACAGGACAATGATACAGCTACTGCAGTTTTGATCTCTATGAGAGCAGAGACTGGAAGTGATGGGAGGTAGGGCTGAGGATGAAGAATATAGAGGCTATAGGCAGTCTTTCTTCATTTTTTAAAATGGTTCTTTGCAATCCCCATGGAGACTGTTCAGCACCCCCCAGTGGCAGCTTTACCAGAAAAAAACAGATACTATAGTAAAGGCTAATGTGTTTGCATTTGTATTTTGAAACAGCTTGTGCAATCTGTGTGAGACAGAAAGATATTCTTATCTCCAGGGTGCTGTAATTTCCTTTTATGATCATTTTTTATCATTTTAATTTATTTTTGTTATTTACTATTTTTTTTTCTTTTAATTATATTTTACTATCTCCATTGATGGGAAGGTTTGAGGTTATTCAAACTGCACTGTACCTCGGAAAGATCTCTCCAACTTATATCTCTAAATATAATATAAAATACATCATGTGGAAATTTATGCTCATAAAGTAATAATAAAGCGATTACATCATAAGTAGAAAATATAACTGTGTATAAAACCTCAGCAAAATTGCTCCTGGGCCTCATGCACACGACCATAGCAGGCTTTACTCTCTGAAAATACTGTTCCGCAAAAAAAAATGGCAGTATGATATTCGCAAACATGGTTCCGCAAAAACACTTGCATCATCCCCTACATTTGTCTGTGCCGCAAATGCGTCCAAAAATAGGACATAGTCCATAATTTGCAGTCATTGTACATGCAAAAACTTTAGCTGAGTATGTGGGCCCAAAGAAATGAAGGGGTCTGTACTTTTATCCACAATTGTGGATCTACCAAAAAAAACTACAGTCGTATGTCAGCGGCCTTCTAATGTAGATACTGAGACAAAAGCAGTTTATGGTTCAAGATGTCCAGAACCACATCTACCATGCGGCAAGATGACCATCTCGCCTCAGGCGGCAGTCTGCAGCATCTACATAGTAGCATTGTGTCTAAGGCTGGATTCACATCTGCATTGGAGTCTGCGGATTCCTCTGCAGATTGTGCCTAAAATCGGCGAAGAGTAATGTCTCGCAAGGAGGACTTTTCTCTTCACCCATTTCAGCATAAAACCGTCAGAAACCCGGCCAACCCCGTTATAGTCCATGGGGTCCAAGGGTGGTTGGTTTTTAAAGGGATTCTATCATTAGAATCCCATTTTAAGCTAAACCCACGTCGGAATAGCCTTAAGAAAGGCTATTCTTCTCCAACCTTTAGGGCCCCTTCACACGGCTGATACACTGGCTGATTTAGAACGTGTAAACGTTCCGTAGCAGCGGCGTCTAAAGCAGATCGCATTGTTTTCTATGGGAGCCGGCAGACGCGCGCTCGCCATAGAAATGAATGGGCTGCTTTTTCCATTAATTTCTATGGGGAGCGCACGTATGCCGGCTCCCATAGAAAACAATGGGAACTGCTTTAGACGCCGCTGCTACAGAACGTTTACACGTTCTAAAGCAGCCAGCGTATCAACCGTGTGAAGGGGCCCTTAGACCTTCTCTGTGCCGCTGTTCCTTAGATATCCCAGTTTTTGTCCATATGCCAATTAGTTTTCTATGTGAGAAAACTATCCAGCGCCATCTTCTTCTTGTTTGCTGCCTCCGCCTCTTCTTTTCTGTTCAGCCACAAGAAAATGGCCAACTGTGCCCACTGCACATGTCTGTCGGCCATGGCGGCGTACACGTGCAGCCGGCGTTATTTGAAGAAGATGGGACAAGGAAGAGGCAAACAAGAAGAAGTCAGTGCTGGATAATCTTCTCACAGCACTGAGGACAGCATATGGACCTGGAATATGGAACCAGGATATCTAAGGAATGGCAGCGCGGGGAAGACGTCTAAAGGTAGGGGAGGAATAGCCTTTCTTAAGGCTATTCCGGCGTGGGTTTAGCTTAAAACAGGATTCTAATGATGGAATCCCTTTAAGTGGACATGGTCTTTTGGGTCTCCATGCAGACATGAACGATGGAGACCTGAATGCTAGTACGAACCCAGTGTAACCTAAGTTTCTACTGTGTTCCCCTAATGTCTATCAAGTAGATCTGAAGCTGACAATGACAATTTTTGTTTATATAGTGCAAACATATTCTGCAACATAGAAAGAGTTCCATCTCTTATAAGTAGTATTAAGAAATTAGCACAACAACGTGGAACAATCTAGATAAAAAGAAATAAAATAGGCATTCAATTTCCTCTACTCGATACCTTCTATATTGAACATATCATTGTATTGTAGTAGTGAAATGAAGAATACGTTGATTGCATTAAACCATCTAGTTACTCATGTATATCATTCAGCTATGTACAGCAGTAATTTTCCTTGCTCTTTATAGACATTCAGAACAAGACATCTTCTATTAATAGAAATTCAAGCTTTTCATGTTAAGCTGAATTCTCTTAACCATAGTAACTGTGTAAATACCCGCTGACAAGCCTGTAGTGATAAGAAAGTATATTAGGGCCTTGTCTAGTGTATAATGATCTGGTAAATTACAGATATCATAAGGCGGTCCAAATGCCTGCAGATGAGCATTGTAGGGAGGGGGCAATGAGTGCAAATGTAAAATGATGTGAATTGAAAAATAGCAGCAATGTAAAAAGAAAGCCTGCTATAAGATGAATTGCAGGAGGTGGTTGAGTGTTCCCCTTTAAAGACAACAACAGACTGCAATGACTTTTCTTTTTGACACAATGATGAATCAGATTCTTGACCAATAGAAGACATTAAATGGCATATTACGCTTTAGGGCATCTGCGCCCGGTCTCCGTTCTGCAAGTTTCCGTTTCCTGCACAAAACAGAGGCAGGAGATGGAAACCTGCAGGACTCTCTCACCCATTCATTTGAATGGGTTTGAAAGCTGTACGGCTGTGAGCGGCGGTGAGCATTTTATGCTCTCCGCCGCGAAACCGTTTTTTAAAATCTGGACACAGAGTAAGACATGCAGTACTCTGTGTCTGGTTTAAAAAAAACGATTTTGCGGCGGAGAGCATAAAACGCTCACCGCCGCTCACGGCCGGACCCGGTCTGTGGTTTTCATCTTCTTGCATGCAGAAGACGGAAACCACAGAACAGAGACCCGAACGCAGGTGTGAACCTAGCATCATGGGTACAGCTCACTTTCATAAGGCATGAAATGCGTGGTAATAGATTGTGCTATATCATGAGTGGTACAATGCACTTGGAACAGTTATAGTGGATGGTTGCAGATCACACTTGGCGGCACAGAACACTTGAATGTTCAAGAACTCAACTTCAACTGTCTTTCACCCAATTTCGGAAAACTCCAAGAGCTCCCAGAAAGAATCCCCTTAGGGTCAGTTCACACGTGAAAACCGCCTAGCTTATTTGTGCGAGGTAAAAAACCTCGGGGAGTTTTTTTGACGCTGTTTTTTGCATTCCACGCGGTTTTTGACGCGGTTTTCGCTAGCGGTTTTCGCTAGGTTTTTTTTTTCCTATATGTGCTATAGAAACTGCAGGCGAAAACCGCGCGTTTTTTTGCAAAAAACCGCGCGGTTTTGTGTGCAAAAAACCGCGTGGTTTTTTACCGCGTGGTTTTCGCCTCCCATTCACTTCTATGCAATTCTTCAGGCGTTTTCCGCCTGAAGAAAGGTCATGTCGCTTCTTCAGGCGGAAAACGCTAGGAGGAAAAAAAAAGCTAGCGGTCTACATAGACCACCATGTTAAAGGGGCGGTTTTTGAAGCGAATTCCGCTGTCAAAAACCTCCCCTTTGCCCACGTGTGAACTAGCCCTTAGTCCATTCATATTTCAGAACCAGTCATATTTTTAGGTATGTTCAAATGGGACAATGATCAGGAAGGAATATATGTATATGGAATAAATATCAGAAATTGTAGGATCTGGCTGACAACAGAGAGCAGTAGAACCAGCTGTTTAAATGTTACACAGAACTGAGACATAGACCCCAGGCATCCAAATGCCTTCACTAGTGCCAGCCATGAAATCAGATGGATTTTTGCTGAATTTAGGGCCAAATTTATCACCAAAGAAACTGGTATATGAAATAAACACTGCACAATCTGAAGTCCCATCAGAACCCATGATATGTTTACAAGGTGAATGAATCAAGAGAGTGAATGTGTCTAAGCCAAAATTGAGTCCGAGAGTTAACATCAGAGCCAAAATCAGGAGAAAAGTGGAATTCCAGTAATAAGTCAAAGGTTACTCCAAGAGGTAATGGCAAAGCCAAAATGAGAAGGCAGAATTCTTCTAGATATATTTGCACATAGTGTTTGAAGGAACTTGGAAGGAAGGTTGTTCCAAACTTCTTGTAGAACTAAGCACAGGTCTTCTGTGGATGCTGGCTTGCTTCAATCCTTCTGTCTCTTCATGTTATCCCAGACAGACTGGATGACATTGAGAAATAAATCAGAGAGCACCGAGCCGATCCTCGTGTAATAACAGAGTACATTGGTCTAAGGTAAGACAGAATGCTGCTCACCTTAATGGGTTATGATGTGGTCACAACAACCCAAGCGCTTGTAGTACACCAATTCAAGTTTATCCAGGGTGACTGCTACTCCACATCACAAAGATGTACCAGAAAACAATGTGATGGACCAGCCCAATCAATCAATTCCGCGAGAGGAAAGCACTCACCCAAGAGTAAATTCAAGGTTTCTTTATTGTGGCAGGGAAACATACAATGCGTTTTGGGCCATGTATGGCCCTTTTTCAAGTGCAATTCTTCCCAGAATGCATCTACACTTGAAAAAGGGCCGTGTATGGGCTGAAACACGTTGTGTGTTTTCCTACCACAATAAAGAAACCTTGAATTTACTCCTTGGTAGGGTGGAGCAGATCTTGAGATTCCAGGATCGTTTTTAAAATCCGATTTCCGATCATTTTCCATTTGAACCCAATCCCAATTCTGATCCCAATGCAAGTCAATGGGATTTTTTTTAGTAATCAAAGATTGGATTTTAAAAACGATTCTATGCACTACACAGCATGGAGACCAAAAATTGAACACTTTAATTTTTAGACTCCACACTGTGTAGTGATTAAAAAAAAAAATCCTCTGGCTACTTAGTCCCCCCTGTTGTCCACTTACCTGCACAGATCCGCTGCCGTTCTACGCTGCTCTCGCTCCTTTTCTCGCTGCCCTCGCCTCCCAGGTTAGTGTTACAGACCTAGGAAGAAGGGGCTTGTGGCTTAGGAGATTGTGGGCGTGTACCGGGCGGGGAGACGTGAGTGCATATATAAATCCTATAATTCAGAGTAATATCAGTAGATTAGACGTATCACAATTTCAATAGAAAGGCATCTTAACCTTTGTAAGCCATTCTGTATGCGTGACTCAAACAGAATTGTCAAATGATTACAATTAAAGAATCATACAACCATCTCTTAAGTCTTATTTTTGTCTAGTCGATGACGTTTAGTCTGGTTGAATCTGTGCCACACATAGTTATGCCAAGGCCAGATTAGACCGCAGAGCATGAACCCTGTGCACTCTCATATCAAGGCCTAGAAATGGCCGCTCCATTGTTACGTTAGTCAATCGCAGTGTAAATTTATCTTGCTGCATCAGAGAACTGTATAATTGCTATATTGAGCAATATACTTTTTACTTTCCAATGAGTGTCTGTTCTGGAACCGGACTGTGGACAGATGGGGTGGTTGGGGGGGGGGGGGGGTCCTCGTCTTTCTCAAGCAGTAGGTTATTTTGGGACCTACAGTTAAAGTGGTCAGACAAAATATTAAAGTCAGCACATTGATAGTCATATGTATTGTTATTGTAAGGTAATGAAAGAAATTTTCTGAGAGAAGTCCTCAGTAGTTGATACTTTTTTAATGGCTAACTCAAAAAGTTTTTTGATGACATATCGAGCTTTCGGGACTATAGAGGTCCCTTCATCAGGATGGTATAACACAATGTCTGAAGGTAGGCATATATATACAGAGAAATGGAGTGTTAGATGCAAAATAGATGGAAAACAGAACATAAACAGTTTTAAAAAAAACACATATATATCAGTTCGCAGGAAAGTTCTCTGGGTTTATGGCTTCTTTGATCAGTGACGTGGTGTCTAGTGGTTATAAAAGGCCATAAAACCCTGGGCCCTGTTTAAACCTTGTTGGAGAGTGCGAAAGGTCTTCATAAGTTTAAATTCCCATATGAGGCGATCTTTTCTGTCTCTGAAATTCCCCCTTAGTACCAGGATCTTCATATCCTGGGTCATATTATGATTTTGATTACAGAAGTGTTCTGGCACCGGGAGGTCCATTCTTTGCTCTCTAATCGTATGTCTGTGTGAGTTCATCCTCATCCTAAGTGACTGTCCTGTCTCACCTACATACAGGCCCTCAGGACACTTAGTACACAATATCAAATACACTACATTAGGTGTGCTGCAGGTGAAGTTACCTGGGATCTTGTAGTGTCAATCAGAGTTCGGGATCTTTATTTTGTCTGTAGTCAGTATGTGCGGGCAGGTTTTGCACCTCTTCTGTCCACACGGAAATGTTCCTTTGTTAGTTGGAGGTGACAGTGAGCTGCTAATAATCATATTCCTGAGGTTTGGTGGCTGTCTGTAACACATAACACATAAGGAAATCCATTGTCTACAGCCAAGCCATCAGATACCATCGCATATGTTCAGATCCGGTGGACAGAGAAAAGCACATTGGGGGCCTCAAAAACACATTCTTGAGGCAGGGTTACCATCCAAGAACAATTGATAACCAAATCACCAGGGCCACCAGAATATCAAGATCGGAGTTATTAAAATACAATACCAAACAGGAGAACACTCGGGTGCCCCTGGTTGTCACATATAACCCCCACCTGGAGACGCTGAGAGGAATTACACGCAAATTACATCCACTACTGCAAAAAGGACAACCATCTAAAATCCATATTTCCAGAACCCCCTCTCCTGTGTTACATAACTATCCGTTATGATAGTGTCTGTTTAAAAAAAAAAGACATCTATCATAACAGAAAATAACGGACAATAAGGCCCGGTTCACATCTGTGCATGGGTTTTCCGTTTGGGAGTCCACTTGAGGAGTCCCCGAACAGAAACCTAATCCGCATAAAAAAGTGGTTTCCTAAGGAAATGTGCAGACCCCATAGACTATGACGGAGTCTGTGAGGTTTCTGCTTGGTGTCCGCACAAAAAAAGTGGAGAGAAAAATGCTGCTTACAGGACTTTTCTCTCTGCATTTTTCATGCGGATAGCGGAATTAAATGGTCTGAATGCAGATCTGAACCAGGCATTACTGAAGCAAACTGGTGTTAATGTGTCCGTTTTTTAACAGATCCATTTAAAGGGGTTGTCCCATCACAAGGATCCTATCTATACTGCTTGTTAATGTGGATGTAAGACTTTTCCTAAATACACTGCTTCAGCAAAACTACTTTGTTTGTCCACTATCTTACTTTATTCAATTCTTTGTGGCCACAGCTCTGACTTAGCTGCTCATGAGTCAAGTGATGTATCTGCTGCTCTCAGGGGGGAGGGAGGAGAGGCTAAGTGCAGGGAGCGAGCCTGTGTTTCTAGCTATTCCTGTGTCTACACCACGTGACCTAGCTTCCTGCTATCAGATAGGGGAGAGGAGCTGCTTTCATTTCTTCTGTTCTCCCAGTTATCAGGCTAGCTAATTCAATTGTGTTCATTATGGCAGAGACAAGCAGTCTCTGTATGTAACACAGAATGGAGTTGCTGCTGCCTGTACTTCATAGTCCAATATGGGTGGGCGGAGCTACACGTGGATTTGGGGGTGGAGATAAACGGCAGGTTGCATGTGAAACCCCGCCCACCAAATGATGCAAGAAACCAGGAAGAAAGAAGATTTTACAGCAGTAAAGACTGATGAGTATGCAACGTGGGAATACCCCTTTAATGGGTAAATTTAAAAAAACGGACACTTTAGCATCAGTTAGTGTCTGTTACTGGTACACAGTGGGGCATAATACTGTGTGTGCAGGAGCTACTATGGGGCATCATACTGTGTGTGCAGGAGCCACTATGGGGCATCATACTTTGTGTGAAGGAGACACTATGGGGCATCATGCTGTGTGTGCAAGGGCCACTATGGGGCATAATACTGTGTGCAGGGGCCACTATGGGGCATCATACTGTGTGCAGGGGCCACAGGAATGCCGGGGGGGCAGTTGGTCGCTCGAGATCTTTGGTTTTGTTCGGGGGCCCCATGTCAAAAGTTCGCCACAGGGCCCTGCTATTTCTAATTATGCCACTGACTCACCCTCACAAGGACAGTACCAAGCTGTGCCGTAGTGTGACCCTAAATGTCCCTAGTCTCTACACATTTCCTGAAACAGTAATGAACCACTCATCAGGGGACTTTCTGAACTACACTTTCTGAAATCTATAGTCAACATAAATATTCCACTAACTCCTGTCTGCAGTGACAGAGCAACTTTGAAATAAAACCCCCAATACAGGAAAAACAGCAATATCTGCAAAGAGTTTTCTCCCTGTGTTTGCGTGGATTTCCTCCCATTCTACAAAAAAACATACTGACAGGAAAAAAAAGTACATTGTGATCCCTATATGGGGCTCACAATCTACATTTAAAGAAAAAAAATGGAGGAAAAACAACAAAATGACTCCCTGTAGCTACCTTAGTCACTGTGTGAAGCATGTAATACTGTGTAGGGGCCAATATGGAACATATAATACTATATGGGGGCCCAATTTGGAGCATATACTACTGTGTGGAGGTTACTGTAGAGCATATAATACTGTGTGGGTGCCACTGTGGAGCATATAATACTGTGTGGGGCCCAATATGGAGCATATTATACTGTGTGGGGCCAATGTGGAGCATATAATACTGTTTGGGGGCCCCAATGTGGAGCATATAATACTATGTGGGGGCCAATGTGGAGCATATAATACTTTTTGAGACCACTGTCGAGCATATAATACTGTCCCAGTATTGTTTACATGTCAAGCCTTCACTGCTCACTCACCATATTCTTGATGCAGACATGGGTACTAAATCTGTATCCCTTTCAAGTATCTGAGATATCGCTGCATCACCCGTAACCATCACTTTCAAGAATTCGCTCTAGGGAGGAGGTAGGGGGCTCTGGACAGAAGTTTGCACTGGGACCCACCGGACTTTAGTTACGTCACTGTCAAGGAGCACCGTACAGCAGCATCTTTGTGGTGGTAACACACTATGTATCTGAATACAGCTATAATCTTAGGCCACTGGCATTTTACTTCAATATAAAGCTATATTCACGTGGTACGTTTTTGCACAAAAAAACTGTGTTTTTAGTGTAAAAATACACCATTATACAGAATAATATTATGTCCCCTAGTGGCACCTGCATACTGTATTATGTCCCATAGTGGCCCTTGCACACAGCGTTATGTCTGTATTGAAATATCTTTATACTGTATACTTGTAGTTGAGTATAACAAAGCTCATCTACCGCATATACTTTACTGTACTGTGGCCCTAAAATAGCACAAGTGTATATCCAAAAGAGTAACTTGCCGGTGATATCTATCAACAAAGAACACATTGTTTATGAGACAGAGGAAGAGGTAACCAGATATTGTCACAGCACAAGCATGTAGAATATATGCACAGCCCTCCGAGGGACGTGTACACTCACAGCTGCTGTGTGAAACATCCACTGCAATATCAAACTGAACATTTCCTACCACAAAGCTAAAAACTCAGGCCTCGAGTAAGAACTAAACTTCTCGTTCAACACAATAGTAATAACTGGAAGGCGGTAGGACCCAGTTCATTTCTGGTTTTATCTTGACCACAAGTAGCTGTCAGTAATAGCTTCCGCTTAAGACTTTACGCTTGTTTTCTGCTGTCGTGATGTTTGCTAACCACACTATTCTCCTCTGCCTGGTGGTCTCAAGAAACATATACTTGATGTGACCATATTCATTGCTGGCCTCACAAGATGGAGCAGAGGGAGATTATTCAACGCTATATTGATGGTTACGAAAGGAAAAAAACTAAATCGGAAGAGTTTGCCAATGATTTTATGGTAAGATAAAGATGTAGTCATTTTGAAGTTGTGTTGTTTAGTATGGTAAGTCTTTTTATGATGCCTCACATACACTTCTATGAACCAGACAAATCAGTATGTCAAGCGTTACTGTACTATATATAGTATATACTATACTATATTATGTACATTACTACACTACATATTAGTCAAATTTACTAACTTATTATGTATATAATGAGATATGGAAAATGCATCCTATATTATCTGTAATGCTTTATAAAGAGTTTTAATCTTGTAATAGGTGCAAAAACAGTAAATGAAGATTATAAATTTATGAGAAGTAATGTGAATTTACTATAGGGATTACGTTAATATGATAATATGAGATATATTGTGCATAGTGACATTTATTGTGCCAAACATGGAGAATGTACCATTCAAGTCAGTGGGGGACTGTAATGTGGCCCTTAACTCAAAGCTTAAAGGATAAATATCACATTGAGAAAGGGTATGAGTGGTAGTCATATAAAAAAGTGTGACTGATACAGTGGCCGGATTATTTTCCATTGTGCCTCTTTATAGATTGGCACTCATGTCTGTTCATTATCTTGGGGAAGGCAGTTGTCTTCTCCTAGGGCTTGCACATTACTGAACTACCAGTACCTAGGGGTGTGCAGCTAAGGACGGGTTCACATCTTCGCCCCTGGTCTCCGCTTTCAGGTTTCTGTCTTCTGCCCGAGAAACTGGACAGGAGACAGAAACCAGCAGTCACTTTTCAAAGCCATTCATTTGAATGGGTTTGCAAAGTATCTGCCTGTTAGCACCCATGAGCGTCTTCTGGTCTCCGTGGCAAAACAGTTTTTATTAACCGGACACGATGTCGGACATGCAGGACTTTGTGTCTGGTTAAAAAAAAAAAAAACGGAGACCACAAAACGCTCACAGGTGTTCACGGGTGGACACTGACTGGCAGGTTTCCGTCTCCTATCAGCAGAAGAAGGACATCCACAAATCGGAGACCAGGCGCAGGTGTGAACCCGTCCTAATTGGCCTACAGTTTTCCTTTTTTGGCTCCACATATAACATTGTTTGTGACTGCTCTAGGATATTGTTGGCAATCTATAGATTATGTTTAGCAGAATGTACTGCATTGCTTTTGATGGATTTTTAATGCCAGGATTTCAAAATGGGCTCAATAATGTTTTTTCACTTAACATAATGACACTAGACAAATGGCACATAGGAGTATTTTGTCTTGTTCTGGATCAACAATGAAAGATATTAAAAGTTATAAATCCTCACATTAAATGGATTTTCCCTTAAGCAACATGTATCATTTATTCACAACTTATGGGATAAATGAATGATCACTTGGGAACAAAACCCATTACAAAAACGGGAGACACCAAGTTCCAGAGTGAATGGAGCTGTAGCATGCACACACGACAAAGCCCATTTACTTCTATAGAACTGACAGAGACAGCATTTTATCATTACCCTAGAAGTGAATGAAGAGGTGGCCATATAAATACACTAGCCTTCATTTTCACAAGGAACATGGGGGTCTCTATTCTTATTAGTGGTAGGGGTCTCAAGCGATTATATATTTTTTTATCTGATCTGTGGATAGATGATAAATCTTGTTTATGAGAAAACCACATTATGATATCTGAAAACAGAATGTGCATTTTAAATACAAATATTTTATATTCTAAAGTTATTGGCCTGTTAGAATAGAGTTCCTCTTTATGCTCATAAGCCTGCAGATTTTACATGAACATACACGACTACGAGCTGTTCCTGGGAAAACGTTCAAACCGTGTCTTTAGTCATTTTACTTACTTAATGCATCAGGATTTCTAAAGTTAAGCTGAGAGTTCATTTTTTCCCATGACATCAATATAAAATTGTATACAGATATTCCCTCCCATCCTCATATGTCAGATGACATTAATCAGGGCACAGACCCAAACATGAAGAAACTATTATCCTCAGAGACATGGCTGGTGCGAAGATATGTTTTTCACTTTAAAGCTGCAGCACAAGAAAGATGTTGTTGTAAGACTCTGATGATAACTGCCTATGAGCATCAAAATTTGGGAACTATATTTTATTCTTTTTTAATACTTAATTTTTCTGTATTAACTATATTTGATACCAAAGTAGAAACAATAATAACCGCTTAGTTGACTTCGTTTTTGTGACTGAGAGAGTTTTCTATACAGTTTTTCTGCACATCATTTACTTTGGAATTAGTGGTGACGTAGTATGAAGAGCAGAGGAAAATAACATAAGGATTTACACATAAATGTTTTAGTTATGTAAAGAAATTCATTAATTTTATGTGGTTTACTTTATGCCAATCTAATATCATTGATTCGTGTGAGGATGTCACAAAAGTGTCGGTAGAAAGGCCGTTTTAACACATTAGGGGCCCTGTTCCAATTTTTTCTAAGTGGGCCACCTCATATTTTAATTTCTCCATAACTTGCCCTTTTTAAGGCCCAATGCCCCCTCAACCACCCCACACAACCCCCCACCTCCAAAGATTACTCATTTAACTGTGTTCCCATGGACTTGCAGGCACTGGGTGTAATGATGTCTGTGGCTCGGGGCTCATTACACTATTCTGCTGTAAACATCATCAGCCCAAGGAGATAATAGCTCCATGCTCCACTATTGTATTCAACCTCCCAAGGACACAGAGGTGAAATCACTGCCTGCCACCCAGAACAGCAGGAAAGCACCTAAAATGCGGGACGGTCTTGCTCGATCAAGGCTGGCTGAGGGAGCCCCCACAACAATGTGGTTGCACCGTTGGCCCTTGGTAAAAGCAGCCCTGAGAATATGGCTCCAAGGATATTGTTTACCTAGATTTCAGCGAATCCCTTGATACCTGACCATATAAAGAGCTGATAGATAAATTAATGAAGATTGAACTTAGAGCGTTGTTAAAGAGGTATTCCGAAACTACAATATTTATTGCTGCATCTTCTTCATTACCTATCAAGCACCGCAACATTCATTTTTATAGAACTGAGCCGCGGCAGGGTCATGTGACCAATCGACCAAGGATGATTGTCTGTATAACTAGTATAGTATAAAAATGGTGGAGGCTCTGAAAACACCAGGAGAGCTATAAGAAACTTAAGCCTTGAGGAAAGAAAAAAAAAGTTAAACATAAGAACAAGGTGCAAAATCTGAGATTAGTTGGTGGAAAATCAAAAGCTATGTCAGAAACTATTACAAAGAAAGGAGTAGCTGACGCTAGGTTCACACTAGTGCCCGGAGTCCGTTCTGAGCTTTCCATCTTCTACATGCAGAAGACGGAAAGCTGTCAGACCGGGTCCGGCCGTGTGCGGATTTTATGCTCTCCGCCGCGAAACCAGTTTATTTAAACCGGACACAGAGTACTGCATGTCCGACTGTGTCCGATTTAAAAAACACAGTTTCGCAGCTGAGAGCATAAAACGCTCACCGGCGCTCACGGCCGGACATCTTTCAAACCCATTAAAATGAATGCATTTGAAAGAGTCCTGCAGGTTTCCGTCTCCTGCTCAGTTTTGTGCACGAAACGGAAACCTGCATGAACGGAGACCCCGGGTGCAGATGTGAACGAGCCCTGAGACTTGGAACAAACTATCAACTATCCTATTCCTGGGATAAACACATGTCTATCCTAAGATAAATGGATTGTAACTATTTTTACTGTAAATCTTCTATTTTTCAAAAAGAAGTCCTTATAATTGTCTAGTCTTCTGATTTCACCTTGGGCTGTAGTTTACCTACTAAGATGACGTCTCTGTTTACAACCTGCCCCTTTCCATAATGCACATTAGAATTAAGAAATGATCAAATCTATAGGGAACAGATAAACCACTTGCAGACAATTTCCAAATGAGCAAATTAATTGAAAACTTCTAAAAATGTAACAAACATATTATACAAAGATTATACAGCGCTAGTGATAGGTAGAGCTTTAATTTATGACACTGCATAGCAAGTCACCATGATGCCTTAGGTCTTATTCACATGTCTGATTATCATGTAGTGCCGCATTCACATTTTTTGCAGATGCCATTTGTACCCACTCATTTCAATGTATTTTTTGAGATGTCAGTGCTTATTTGCAAACTGTAGGTTCACAAAAAGACACTGAAAGTCGCTTTTTTTTACCACTGATCCAGATGCATCATTGATGCATCGCACAAGTAAAAGTCTATATGTCCGTGGGACCCAGAAACATACAAAATATAGAAAATGAAACAACACGCAGATGTCAAAAGTGGATTAACCATGGACATCACACTACCTGAAGATGAGCAGGGTAAGGGGCTATCCAGGATGCCAATATGTGAATGAGGTCTTTCTCATGTTTCAGATAGTTAGGGTTACATGGTGACCTCGGCCAGAACACATCACATGATCGATGATAGTCCTTGCACAATGTTACAGCATATATTAATGATAGTGAGTTGGGTCACATTGTGGCTCTCCAGTTGCTGGTTACAAAAACAATTGAGCGAGGCTGAATTTATTTTCAGAACCAAAAGTATTTGGATACTAAGTGTAGAATGACACAATATCCTGAGTTAGAAGTGATATAGTAATGGTTACCAAAAGTGAAATTGATATGATTTTATTTTTAACTGTCCTCTATACTCCTATGTTAAAGCACTTGGCCATTGTAAACTAAGGTGGTGTGGAAGGTACCAAACAGGGGCGTAACTACCATAGAGGCAGCGGAGGCGGCTGCCACAGGGCCCGGGCCATTAGGGGGCCCGGTGACAGCCGCTACCGCTGCGTTTTTTGTTTTTTTTTTTAAATTGGCCGTTACGGGCCCTATTTACTTGCCGATCCTGGACATAACACTGTGTGCAGGGGCCACTAAGGGACATAATACTGTATGCAGGGGCCACTATGGGGTATAATACTGTGTGCAAGGGCCCCTATGGGGTATAATACTGTGTGCAGGGGCCACTATGGGACATAATACTGTGTGCAGGGGCCACTATGGGGTATAATACTGTGTGCAGGGGCCACTATGGGGGATAATACTGTGTGCAGGGGCCACTAATGGACATAATACTGTGTGAAGGGCTTACTAAGGGACATAATAGAGTACGGAGGAGGGGGTCGGTCGAGGTCTTCGGCGTCGGTGTCGGTTGGGGGGGGGGCCCCATGTCAAAAGTTCGCCACGGGGCCCCGCCATTCCTAGTTACGCCACTGGTACCAAAGTACCAATAACCAATAATAATGGCCTATCCAAGAATTGTTATTTTTAAAAAATATTTTTTTAATTTACTTTACTTCTTGACTACATAAATGGGCTTTATACTTTGATATTTTGTTGATGTATGACAGTGCTGCATAATGTACCTGTACATACAAATATGTATGTATATGTTACAGGCAATGTATGAGAAGCAGGCATTCTATAGAATGCCTGGTGTTTTTAGGCAATGTATGAAATGAGAGAATTGTTACATACTTTGCCTAGGCATTGTATAGAATACCAAATGCTATATTTAGGCAAAGTATGAAAATCCAAACATAGAATGAGAGTGCCATTTAAAAAAAAATTATCAAAATAAAATGAAAGTTGTTCAAAACCCAAAATTTATTAAAGGCCAAAGCAAATACTGTTTTTGGCAGCATTCCCTCGAATTTTGGACAGTTCCTCCTCGAATCGTTGTTTCATGTCCTTCTCTAACACTCCAGCTTGCTCCTCCTCCCACATTTTCATGGACATTCACGAACAAAACTAACTAAGTCTAAGCCTGAGGTAACGGCAGAGCAGAGAAAGTCATATCGCGCATGCACACGGGCGGCGGGTTCATGCTAGAAGCGTGCGATCAGAGATGCTGCTAGTGCCTTGCCAAAGCGAGAATGTCACCTATTTCATACTTTGCCGCTTTCTCATTTGGCATTGTATAGAAAGCCTAGGCAATGTGTGAAATGACGAATCGTTTCATACATTGCTGGCTAGTTTTAGGTATTCTATAGAATGCCAGATTTCTTACATTGCTGGTAACATATACACAATAAATAACAGAGCAGTAGAACAATTCAGACTTCTAAGGAAAGATGCCCCAGAATGACTGAGAAATCGGCCGGAGACCCACTTGGCGTAGACACCATGGTTTGATAAAAACAGCTGCATTTTACAGTCCCTGCAAAGTGAATCCGATCAACACAATGCAGAAAAATACGTGCAGCAGATAAGCTACCATTTCCAAAACCGTTGCGCTTTTGGAAATCGCAAAATATCAATTATACCTTTGGAAACACTGGTGGTTTCTTTATAGCTATAGGCAGCAAGTCCTTAGGAGGAAACCTCTAAGGACTTACTGTAAAAAGTGCTGCTTGAAAAACCGCAATGTGTTTCTGCCATGGTTTTTCCCGTAGTGCTTTTTTACTGCACCCCGCTATGTGAGGCCTTAAGGTGTATGACTTGTAAACCCAACAGGCAATTACATGAGATAGCCTTAAGGAACTCTGTCATACAGATTTAATCACAGAATATAACAGGGTAACTGCCAGGATTTGTGTCTTTTTCAATCCTGTCATACTGTGAGCAGGCATTATCATACTATCATACATAACTGTTACTACCTTAGGCCCTGGACATACTATTATGGATGAAAGAGGAAGGAGTTAAAAGCAAAAAATAAAGTTGAAAATTTTCTTACACAAGCAAATATGTCAGACTCTATTTCCTTAGTTTATTTCTTATCCATATAAACCTGTCAGTTGTCAGAATTGAATAGAAATGTTCCCAATAAACTCCACCCTGGGTGAAAAATACATATGATACTTAAAATGATAACAAAACTTTACAAAAAAGAGAATTATATATTTGTATTGTACTCTTTAATAATACAGTTTTTTTTATGTTAAGAATATTTTCTAAGAATTTTTAATTTTCCATGCCACTATCTATAATTAAGAAAGTATTATATCCTGAAATGTTTACTCTTGCCACTAAGCCTAATAACAGACTGACATATTCTGATTCTGTAGGGAATTCATTGCAGCAGTCACCTCATTTACATCATAAATAGAGATGAGCGAGTAGTATTCGATCGATTAGGTATTCGATCGAATACTACAGTATTTGAAATATTCGTACTCGATTGAATACTACTAGCTATTCGCAGTAAATATTCGATTCAGAACCAGCGTTGATTGGCCAAATGCTAAACAGTGTTATACAGTGTATAGTATTTGGCAAATCAACGCTGGTTCTACAGCAGGTTCGTCCTTGCTAGTCGGGAGAGCTGGCAGCTTGCTGTTATGAGGGAGCGGACTTTTTCTCATAGGAATGCATTGACCAGCTTTGATTGGCCAGTGTACAGCATTCTGCCAGAGGCTCGTCTGTGAGGAGGCGGAGTTTAAGATCGGACCACAGCAGTCTCCATTATGTTTTTTACGGACTGTATCATATATCAATAAAAGCTAAGTTATATTTTACTATTGGACTCTCCTTGGTTGCTGGAAATACCTACCTTTTTGCATTTCTGTAGGATGCCATGAACCCATGTGACAGATTCATCCCTTCCTGCAATGTTTGTAGCAGGGTCATAAACTTGTACTTATAAATCCGTCTCTCTTTCCTTGATTTAAAATTCCCTCTTAAAACCAAAATTTACATGTCATTGATGATATTATGATCTTCATTGCTGAAATGTTTTGACACAGGAAGGTCCATTCTTTGTTCTCTAATTGTATGGCGATATGTGTTAATCCGCATTCTAAGCTTCTGACCTGTCTCTCCAACATACAAATTTTCAGTGGAACATTTGGTTCATATTATTAAATACACTACATTAGGCGTGTTACAGGTGAAGGTACCGGGGATTTTACCCTCTTAGAATTTAGCATCTTTATCTTGTCGATGGTCAGTATGTGAGGGCAGGTTTTGCACCTTTTCTGTTTTGGTGACTGCATCTATCTGCAGCAGATTGGCACCGCAAGAACAAGAAGCCCAGAGCTTCGAAACGTTGTAATCTGTCATCATTATTAGTTAGCCATTAAAAAAGGTATCAACTACTCCAGACTCTTAAATTTTTTGTTTTTTATACCACTACATACTGTACATTAAGTATTTTAGAGACTTTTTTCTTCATTGAACATGAAGTGCAGCTAAATGAAAAGGTGACCTAACTTTCTGGTTCATGATTTCAGATGTACTAAAAGGAGGTATAAACTTAGGCAAATGATGCACCAAAATTACTCTTCAACATCAGTCATTGTCCAGCATAAGTTTGCATTGTCTAACTATTTTTATTAAAAGCACAGTGACCAACCTTGTAAGTGGCTTCTGATTTGGTATTGACATTGCCTTTTTGTTATTGACTTTTGACTTGGACTACAAGTTTTTTGTTTTTTACATTTCCTACCCACTGGCTGACACGGTACAAAACCAAACATTTTCCATATACTGTATGTAGTGGTGACATATATGCCAATTTTTTGGTACAAAGTGAGACAGAATCCTAGTGCATTTTCATTAGTAAGTCATTGCCATTGCTTTGTATATTTTAGCACTGTTAGTCACTGTTGCTGTTCAGTCCTCGGTATTCGTGAGCTGCCCCCTGCTGATGATTTACAGATTTTTGCCTGTGTACAATATAGGGATAAAGTTTTCAATCACTGATGGGAGTGCAGATGGGTAACACTGAGGATTACATGATCTGTGCTTATCATTAAGCAGTACAGAAACAGATATAATATGTGACTCTAGAATGTGCACTAGAATATGGCCTAATGTAGTGGCCCGCAGCAAAAAAGTACTGCAGGAAAAATCACGGCCGAAACACATTGCAGATTTTCTCACAGTGCTTTTCACACAAAGTCCATAGAGGTTTCCTCTGCAGACTTTCTGCTTCCATTAAACCAATAGGGAAACCGCCAGCATTTCCATATGTATAACTGATATGCTGAAATTACCAAAATGTGACATCCTTCATTCTTAATAGCCTCACTGACATACACTATTATCAGAGGATTGCATCACTCACTCACTATTGCTCTGTTTTCAACCATTATTAGAGGAGTGAATTACACCAGAGGAAAATCAGCCGTTTGTCTGGTATAGTCTGCAGGATTTGCTATTTTTTATTTTTTTATATCTTTCTCAGCCAGTAGCAGATTATGCACTTTACTACATAATCATACATGGGAAGGTGCAATTGAGAAGTTGTGTATACAAACCAATCAGATTAGTACTTTCATTTTCTGAGGGGCCTTGGACAGATGTATCAAATAATCTAAATTGTATCACTGGTAGGTTGTTTAATCAATTTGCAAAAGTGACCGTCCGTGTGTGTCTTCTGTCTATCTGGGCACAAACCCGGACACAAAGTCAGACAGGCAGTTTCACCAGGGCAGAAGACGGAAACCTGGAGGAATGCACGAACTGGACAATGAGCGCAAGTGTGAAAGCCCCCTAATAGATAAATTCCACCCTATGTAACTAAACGCTCGCTACACATTTCTATGCTAATTGTAACACTTCATCAGGGAACTATTAATTTTAGTTGTTCTTTTCCCATCAACTGCAGTTGACTTCACTGTCCTATTTATCAAACTGCATGATCATGATACGGTTTTGTAGAAATCCTGCAGAGAAAACAGGGGCTAACCTCTTGCTGATCAGTTCCATCTTTGACTGGTGGTTGGCTATATCAGGTCAAGTTTTCAATGGCTTGCGGCTATAGACAGGACAAACAAGAAGGCAGCTTTCCCAGCCAGCCAGCAGCAGGGCATGACTGATCTTCTTTAAGACATAGAAGATTTTGGATATTTTTGATTTTATTATGAGATACAATGGGCTCTAAGGCAAAAAGAAGATGAAGGGAGGGATTTTTGAGATGTTGTTTATTTGTTGTATTTTCTGTGTTTAGTGTACATTTAATTTATTATTATTCAATTAAAGGGATCCTATAATTGAGAATGAATTTTTTGTCCCTAACACGTCAGAATAGCCTTAAGAAAGGCTATTCGTCTCTTACCTTTAGATATCTTCTCTGTGCCGCCGTTCTGTAGAAATACCGGTTTTCGCCAGTATGCAAATGAGTTCTCTCACAGCACTGGGGGTGGGCTCCATCTTCTTCAGGAATGTCATCTTCCTGTGTCTTCTTCCTGCACATGCCCACAGGCCACAAGAAAATGGCCGCTTACTTACTGTGTAAGAGGCCATTTTTCTTGTGGCCGCGGACATGCGCAGTAGGCTCTGCCCAAAAGCCCGAGGCCTACAAGTTTCAAAGCCTGTGCCGGAAAAAGATACAGGAAGATGATGTTCCTGAAGAAGATGGAGGCAGCACTGGAGAGTTCTCTAGCAGCATTGGGGATGGCCCCAGTGCTGTTTGAGCGTTGGGGTCCGCCACCAGTGCTGCAAGAGAACTCATTTGCATACCGGCGAATATTTCTACGGAACGGCGGCGCAGAGAAGACATCCAAAGGTAGGAGACGAATAGCCTTTCTTAAGGCTATTTCAACGTGTTAGGGACAAAAAATTAATTCTCAATCATAGGATCCCTTTTAAAACTTTTTTCAGGCAACCACCCACAATTGCAGTGAAAATGGTCTTTTAGTGTGATGGTCTTTTCAAAGTAGAGGCCGCTATACACATAAGATAGGGAAAATGAAAATGTGTGACAGAAATAAGTCTTTAATGAAAGCATATGCTTCCTATAATGCTTAAAGGAGTGGTCTGATAAAGAGAAACCATATACTGATAAACATCACAGGTCCTGCCATACATTTCTGGATCCATGTCTATGAAGATATTCCACAGTATATGACTGTGTCGGAAACAGTAGGTGGACTTCAGAGGTGAATGTGACTCATTTATTAATATTTTTCATGAGTTTGTAACTTCAAACAGTGGGAAATAAACAGGTTTGGTTGGAATTTGTCTTTAGCCTACACCCTATGCAAAAATGGTACCAAAGACTTCAATTGGCCTTGTGACCTGTGTTTTTGTTGAACATACCATAAAAACATTTGAAGTGAGCCCATAGGATATGTCTGCATGTGGATGAGACATGAGGATTTACTGCAATTCAATTGAATTGAGTAAAAAAACATGTACAGTATTTAACAGATTTCTGCTACAGACATTTCTGTATATAGTCATAGTCTTGCAAGGCTTCAAAAGACACAAGCAGCGTACAATACAAGAACTTCCGCATTAGATCAACTGATCAGCTGATTTCTTGAAAATAATTTTGAAGAAGAACATTTTTTCATGCAGTTTATGATGTAGACCCTGCTAGGTGAGCAGACATCTTGCTTTGTTTGGTTACTTTTCCAAGAAAAGAGTGATACATTGTCAGAAAATTACTGATTGCTTAAGGTAAAAACTAAATTTTAAATACAAAATTTTGTAGGGGGACAAATGATTCCAAACATTATTAGTAGACAAGAGGTACTGTAGATGAAGATTCTTATAAAAATGTGTATACAATGAAAGGTCTGTGATATATATATATATATATATATATATATATATATATATATATATGGATGTAGAGTAGTAAAAGCATGCAAGTCTCCTATCATACATATACCATGGTGAATCCAAGTGGAGTAGTCAGAACCAGGAATGTTGCTGCACTGACTATATAAGCAGATTTGTAGATCAATCTCGGAGGTGATTTGCTACTAATTTAGCACATACAATTTTCCTACTATGCAACCTCAAAACCCACATCAGGTTAGATAGAGTAGGAAAACCATCCACTGCAGCTTTGATTTCCACCTTTAAATATATGTATTATTGAGTCTTGAATTGTAATTATTTTTATTAAAGGTGATGCAACCATTTATTAATATAATGGTGGGAATCATCATATAATGGCGGGAATCTGATTTCTGTGACCACCACCAATCCTTAGAAGGAAGTGACTGAAATTTTTCACTGCACAGCGCTGTTTGCACCCACCAGAAATACAAGGAACTAAAATACACAGTATCTTCAAATGAGGCCCAGTTCACATCTGTGTTCAGGGTGCTGTTCGGGGAATCCGCTTGGGGACCCCCCAAATGGAAACCTATACGCATTAAAAAGTAGTTACCTTCAAGAAACCTGTAGACCCCATAGACTATAAGGGAGTCCCTGTGTTTTCCGCTCAGTGCCCGCACTGAAATATGTGGAGAGAAATGTTTGAGCAGATAACGAGCAGAAACCACACAGATCCATTATAGACCCTGGTGACCGCTTTTTAATGCGTATAGGTCTCCATTTGGGAGTCCCCAAGTGGACTCCCCAAACGGAAACCCGAACACAGATGTGAGCCGGGCCTAAATGGACTTCTGCTATAGTTTTCTTTAGTGGATGAAGGGAAAGTGTAAAGGTTAAAATTAAGAATGATGAGAGCATACTGTGGACGGTTAAAAGTCCATTGATCGAGTAGTGATGACATATTGTAATCCATTTAAATGTAAAGTGGCATTTCCTTTCTCCCATATTGATTATAAAAGGATTGATTCATTTTTGCCCATCTGTGTTACACCAGCGTTCAGCATCTGTGGGGGTACTATTTCTCACAACAAACACAGTCGCTAGCTACTCTGCCTCATGATGTATGGTTCCTACCTCTTCATTCTGCCGTGCACTTCCTTTTGCTACTGATGCAGCTGGACCTGCACATATGGCAGGCGCACCCTTCCTTTTTGCAACTTGAAGGGCTAACATGCACACCTGTGAGCCTTTCCCAGCCAACCCCATGCAGCCCTCACCTTAAGCATAGCACTCTAGCAACATAGACTTAGTGTACTAGCTCCTTTTATTGACCTTGGCTTTTTTCTGACTTTGTCATTGATTCTAGTCCTGTTCTGCTAACCTTCTGTATACAACCTCTGCCTGTCCCTGAACTTTATACACTTGCCACCAGCCAAAGACTGTCCGTTTGTACTTGACCAATGTTTTGTCTGACCATCTTGTACTTGTCCTATAGTTGCCAGCTATGCCAGAACCACTCAGAGTGGTAGTGACCCAGTGGTCTCCACTGGAAGGCTACTTAGATAATGCCCTTGGGAGTGGCATGTTAGGTGGCATGATGGATGCACAACCTGCTGTCCATTATATTGGATTATATAAATGTTACGTCTTAACTAAGTACATAAAGTAATAAATACAGTTACATATGATATTAACTTTTTGGTTTGGGTTCTTCCAATATCAGTTTGATTTTAGTTTTCAATAAATGTTCCTTTTCCAGTTAAGACTCAGCTCTACTAGACTTGTTGATAGCTGTGGTTAATCCTCCTACATATATATCTGCAACATAGGAACTCCATCTGATATTATAATAAGTTGATAAACATAAACCTAAATTATCTTTGAAGGAGTTACCAAACTTCTTCTGAAACCATTTCTCTCTGTACACACCCTGGGTAGGCATAATATTTCCATTTCCTGGAGAGTAGGAAAATATGACCTGTGCATGTCTGTCATGGTAGTAATGAGTACATGGTGAAATAGTAGACTCTTTTGATAACTTCAAAAACAAGTAGCAAACCATGCAGGAAAACTCTTGGTTCTGTAACCACTGTTCCTTCATCCACAGTGTAAAAGTTATAGGGGCCTGTGATAAGGACAAAAGCTCTTTATACAGTATTATGTTCTTACATATTATGTCTATCAACAAACCTATCAAAGTAAGGACCAGTTGCATCACATACAAAATGAAACAACAAAAACACACAGGAAAAATATTTAAAAATTACTATAGATCTTTATTACAATTTATAAAAACATATAAAAATACAGATAAATGGTGTGAGGAAGGTAGCTCGCTAAAAGCAATGGTTGCAGGCTCAACCAGTCAGAGACAGGGACACAAATCTTGCAGCAAAATCCAGTTTATTTAAAAAAAAAACAAGAACAAAATAAATAAATCTTTACCTCAGGTACAGGAAAAGCAAAATAAAATACATCCTTATCTTAAGGCAAAAAGGTAGAACAAAACCTGCTTGTATGAGTGCTAACTAAATAGAAAATACTAACTGTACATGTGGATTACTACAGCTACACGAATCAACCAAAACAGTAGAACAGTAACATCTCACCAGACTCTCAGGGTTTCAAGACAGACCCAAGACAGACCCAGCCACTTCCTCTCCTCCCAGGATCTGCCCTGAAGTGCAGGCTCAGCAGGCTTTTTTGGCCCAGTAATGAGCCTATAATCCACACCTGGAGATGAAACCTATTCCATACCCGCCCTGGCCACATGTATGTGACAAACCTGGAGCTGATATAGTGAGACTACAGCACTCAGCCTGTCACCTTATCACGATAGGAAAAAACCACCACAATAATAATCAAAACCAGAATGGGTCATATTTTGAAATGCAACATATATACTGGGTACATGCTCCAGTTGCTGGATCCACCATATTCAACCCAAAGAGGTCACTACAAATGTCCTAGATAATGACCAGCAGACATGCCAATGCGCATTTTGGCAATGGGTTCATCTGGAGGATGTTATGTCTATCTCTATATATACAGTGCCTTGCAAAAGTATTCATACCTCTTGAATTTTTTCACATTTTGTCACTTAACAACCACAAACGGAAATGTATTTTATTGAAACTTTAAATGATAGACCAACACAAAGCAGCACATAATTGTGAAGTGGAATGAAAATTATATATGGTTTTCAATATTTTAATCAAATAAAAATCTAAAAAGTGTGATGTGCAAAAGTATTCAGTCCCCTGATACCCCGAAATTAAATCCAGTGCAATCAATTACCTTTGAAAGTGAATTAATTAGTTACTACTGTCCAGCTGTGTGTAATTTAGTCTCAGTATAAATACACCTGTTCTGTGAAGGCCTCAGTGGTTTGTGGAACACTAGTGAACAAACAGAATCATGAAGACCAAGGAACTCACCAGACAGGTCAGAGATAAAGTTGTGGGGAAGTTTAAAGCAGGATTAGGTTATAAAAAAATTTCCCAAACTTTGAGCATCCCAAGAAGCGACATTCAATCCATCATCCAAAAATGATCAACAGTTTAAAATGGACCACAGCACTTGTGCACACGACATGACTCGCGATCCCTTGCTGTATCAGAGCTGCCGCTATCTCTCTTCTCTGCTTGACAACAAGGCACCATGAGCACAGACAGGATATCTATGTCTCAGCGCAGGAGGCGTAGTGCTATGACGTCATTTTGCCATCCTGATGTCTTGTCTGTGGTCCTGGTTCCCTGAAAGCAATTGTGTCTGTAGTGAATTGTGGCTGACAGAATGGCAGAGCAGAACTACACAGAATTACACTGTTCTATATGGTCATGCTGTCTCTGAGTGACTGAGGGTTACCAAGGAGCCACATTGAAGGGCCATGTTACTTCACACAGGCCTCAACTATCAGCTCACCTTCCACTTAATGCAGTGATGTTCACCCACCCAAGCCTAGTGGTTTTGATACCCCCTAACCTGGTCATCCTGTTAATTACACATTTTTCCTGGCATTATTATTACTCAGAAAATTGTCTATAACACTCTCAGTATACAGAAATGACCAATAGCTGGGACCCACAGATCAGCTGTTGCCAGTATTGACCCACTGAAGTCTATGAGACAGGGCTGGCATACCTAAAGCCTCATTTACATTGACTGAGTGAGCAGTGAGACTGCAGCTGATCTGCACAGTTGTCAGATCCCACAAACTTAATATTGATGGCCTATACTAAGAACAATCAATATTAGGAAGTTGATAACTCCTTCTCGACATCCACTGTAATAGCATGGTGGATGTCAGGTATTGAAATATTAGTAGTAACAGTGGTCATGAATGGCCGCGCTTCTAAGGAACCTCCTTGTAGAACAATCCTGACAGATGTTCCATCTAATAATGATTCAATAATAGTGACTCTCACGCTTTATGGCGTATTGATGAGTTGAAGCCGAGTGTGATGAGCTGCGTCTACTGGTTTAGGACTCCATGTAGAACGTATTTAGGGAAAGGGTTTCCCAAAACCAAACCCGGTTACACGCTCTCTCGGAAGAACATGAATCCATTAGGCAGAAGTACTGTAGTGGCAAAAGTGGATTTTATTGGTATAAAATAATGCGTTTCGGAGTATCGGTACCTAGCGCAGAGGCACCACCACTTCTTCAGATCTTTAACCTTTTGTCGTTTTAGCGCCAGGTGTCTGCTGTATAATATAGAAGAAAACCAGCGGCTATGGCAGCCACTCAGCTCATCAGCGTCTACCATATTTACATACCCAACATCTACCATGCTATTATGGCGAATGTCAGGAAGTGGATAATGCCAACAATTACCATCATTCAGTGAACAGAGAAAACAAATATATCAGCATACAAAATATGTTTTTCTTTTAGATTTTGACAGAATTTTTGCTTTAAAACAGGAACTCCTTGTCGCTCATACCTGCCCAACAGTTATGGTTACATAAATTGTTACTTCTGTTATTGTTGCTAAACATGGTTCTACAAGCTATTTACGCAGGGGTGTACTTAGTTTTTATTTATTTTTTTAATGTAGATTACAAGCCCCATATAGTGCTCACAATGTACATTTTTTTCCTATCAGTATGTCTTTGGAAGATGGGAGGAAATCCACGCAAATAGGGGGAGAACATACAAACAACTGGCAGATGTTGTCCTTAGCAGGATTTGAACCCAGGACTCCAGTACTGCAAGGCTAACTGCAGTGCTAACTAGAGATGAGCGAGTAGTGAAATATTCAAGATTCAATATTTGTTTCGAGTAGAGCCTCAATATTCGACTACTCGATCGAATATCGAATCTCATTATAGTCTATGGGAAAAAAATGCTCGTTTCAGGGGAAACCACTAATGGAGAGTCACCAAGTCCATGAGTAGCAGGAGAAGAGTGTTTAGGAAAAGCGCAGTGCAGTTAAAGCGCACGGACCCCATTATAGTCCATTGGGTTCGTGCGCTTTAACTGCACAGCGCTTGCAGTTGCGCTGATAAAAAGTAAGCTCCCTCATAACCGCAAGCTACCAGCTCTCCTGACTAGCAAAGATGAGTCTGCGGAAAATCAACGCTGGTTCTGCTGCAGGCTCGTCCTTGCTAGTCAGGAGAGCTGGCAGCTTGTTGTTACGAGGGAGCTTACTTTTTCTCATAGGAATGCATTGACCAGCGTTGATTAGCCAGTGTTTAGCAATCGGCTAATCAATGCTGGTTCTGCCGGTGGCTCGTTTGTGAGGAGGCGGAGTCTAAGCAGTCTCCAGCGTGGTCCGATCTTAGACTCCGCCTCCTCACAGACCACGCCTTCGCCAGAACCAGCGTTGATTGGCTGAATGCTGTACACTGGCCAATCAATGCTGGTCAATGCATTCCTATGAGAAAAAGCCAGCTCCCTCGTAACAGCAAGCTGCCAGATCTCCTGACTAGCAAGGACGAGCCTGCTGCAGAACCAGCGTTGATTTGCCGAATGTTATACAGTGTATAGCATTCAGCAAATCAATGCTGGTTCTGAATTGAATCTTTACTTCAAATAGCGATAGTATTCGAATGAGTACGAGTATTTTGAATACCATAGTATTCGATCGAATACTACTCGCTCATCTCTAGTGCTAACCACTGAGAGACTGTGTTGCCCCAGGACTTTAATTTTCAGCTATGAGTGACATTATGGCTTAATTTTTCTTAAATAATGAAATGGTGGAGTCTGTTGTGTGTTATTGTTCATCTGAGATTGCATTTTAAGACCTTCTATGGACTAGTTGTTTATTCATTATATATTGAAATGTAAATTCAAAGTGTGTGTGCTTTGTATCTCTCATGGCTGTAAGCGCCAATGGCAATTTTAGTCTGGTAAGGAGTTAATCAAAATGGCATTGTGGTTTGACCAATGTGGTCCACAGCATGGAAACTTGTCAATTATGTGATTACATTTCTGCTTTGTACATTTTCTGTAGTGTGTAACTGGGGCACAACACATGAAATACTTAAGTTATTTTAAGCAGAAGAAAGAGGAAGATACCACTTCCGTCTTGCACAAAGCAACATTTCATAAAATCATGAGTAAAATCCAAAGCTGCTCTGTTTGTTTTTCCTGCAGTTATTAAAACCTATAAGACATTATCTTTCTGTATGGAAATGACAGACGTAAGTTGTGTAAATATGATGTTCACAGGGGCCGGATGTGTCTTGTGGGAGCTTGAGTTAATGCATTTGATGCGTGGGCTGTGAAGTATGAGGTTAATGTATTTTGTATGCATGTATGTAGGGGAAGTGCTTGTGCAAAAAACAAGTGTTTCACTAAAAAAACCTTTAAATAGCTGTTTTCTACTTGTATTTTGCATACATGCATATCGTGAGAAAGACACATAAAATAATATGAAACACTTCAGGAATAGAAATGCATGTATGTCTAGTAACTCAAATTTATCTCTGCCATTGCACTTAGAATTTATTTTATGTTCCATGTGCAAAGCATTTAAAATAAATAGGACATACCGTATTTTTCGGACTATAAAACGCACTGGACTATAAGACGCACTGGACTATAAGACGCACCTAGGTTTTAGAGGAGAAAAATAGGGAAAAAAAATTTTCAGGCAAAAAATGGTAAAATATTTAATATATGGGAGTTGTAGTTTTGGAACAGCTGCAAGGCCACATTGACAGGTGACCCTGCAGCTGTACGGGGATGTATAGGGCGTTTTTTTTGTGGGGCCAGGTGTAGACCGGGCATTTTCAGACACAGGGATACCTAATGTATATGTTTCACAGTAATGTTATACTTTTATATGTATTCTAGGGAAAGGAGGTGAACTTTTATTTATTTTATTTTTTATTATATTTTTTTTAAGTGTTTTTTTTTTTTTTGTTTTGTTTTTTTTTTTACTATTTTAATATCCCCCACCTAGGGGGCTTGAACCTGCAATCATTTGATTGCAAGTCCCATAGACGGCAATACAAGTGTATTGCCGTCTATGGGAGATTCTATACATTACTATCGTGGAGGGTCATAGACCAGCCGCGATAGTAATATATATCTATGACAGGCCTGGGAGCCTTCATTAGGCTCCCGGCTGTCATCGGAACAGGCCAGCTCCTGCGGCCTCGCCGTGCAGGAGCCGGCCTGCATCAGTAAAGGTATGAGGCCGGGGGGGGGGCTAACTGACTGTCGGGACCTGTGGTGGAGGAGTGGATTTGCAGCATGGCCGTGCTACTGCCACCGCTGGTTTTCTTCAGCGGCAGTAGCGCGGTAATCTGCAGGACCCGGCAGCTAAGACAGTCCCCGGCATCTGCTGTAATAGACCGGCGGATGCCGGGGAGTGTCTTAGCTGCCGGGGCCTGCAGTATTGTCACACTTCTGCCACTGAAGAAAACCAGCGGTGGCAGTAGCGCGGCAATCTGCAGGCCCTGGCAGCTAAGACACTCCCCGGCATCCGCCGGTCTATTACAGCAGATGCCGGGGACTGTCTTAGCTGCCGGGGCCTGCGGATTGCCGCGCTACTGCCGCTGAAGAAAACCAGCGGGGGCAGACGCACCCTCATTTTCCTCTGAAATTTGGGGGAAAAAAAGTGCGTCTTATAGTCCGAAAAATACGGTATATGTGGAGAAAATACAAAAAAGCAGGCCATATGTATGTATATGAATCCTTGTGTTATTTTTTCATCACACACATACATGTATGAACAGGGCCAGTTTTAGAAAAAATGGGGCCCTGGGCAAAATTAAAAGCGGGGCCGCCAAATCCTTACATACTAACAAGACCATCGCATTTAGTCATTTCGGAAATCAGGGCTGCACTTCCAGTGGCATTGACATAGTCTTAAAAGATTAGGGAAGAAAAAAATGTAACATATATATAGTGAAACCACCATGTGTGCACCACTATGTGTGTACCGCTATACTGGGGAGAATTATTACCACTATACAGACAAAACACATGATATAAATGGGTTTTTAAAGGTGACTGCCAGTGTCTGTATGCAACCTCTCCGCCTGCAAATCTTTTTTTTTTTTTTTTTTGTATGGACACAAAGTACACCCTCAAGGAATTTATTAAGGGTTAAAGTGAACATCTTGAGCCCAAGAATGTTTCTCACAAAATAATGTGCAAAGTAAAAACTGTAATTTTCCAAGAAATTTTAATGCCCAAAACAGATGAAAAGCTATAGGGGATGCAGCGGTAGCAGTTGCTACCAGATTCTGAACCCTACGGGGGCCCCAAAGGTTCCTCTGCCACATAGTATTATGCCCCATAGTGGCCCCTGCACACACTATTATGCAGTGTGCAGTGTCTTTTCAGACCCCAGAATATAATAAACGGAGACCAAGGGGGATAAAAACATAAAAAACCACTTTCTTACCTATCCCTGGCTCCACTGCACTCTCTGCCGCTGTTGGCCATTTTCAATGATGTCCAGGACGTTATGTGACCAGGGAGCCTGCGTCGCGGCGCATATGGATGCAGGTCTCTGTCATGTGACGTCAGAGACGTCATGCAAGTAGGCCCGAAGCCTGCCTGGAGCCCGGAGAGGTAAGTAACAGTGTTTTTTATGTTCCGTTACCTCTCCTGGGCCTCCCATCATTATACTCGGGGGTCCGAAAAGACCCCTGAGTATAACAGTGCTTGTGGGGCCCGCGGCATCACTTACCAGGGGCCAGGATCGGTAAGTAAGTAGGGCTCATTACCTGGTAACGGCCTATTAAAAAAAAAACGCAGCGGTAGCCCTAATGTCCTGGGCCCTGTGGCAGCTGCTACCCCGGTAGTTACGCCCCTGCATAAACTACAGTTTGGGCACACAGTAGGCCTTAGAAAGGAAGGATGCTCATACCTTAAACTGGCCCTAGTGTGTGCAGTGTCAAGTAATGACCTTTCCCTTAAAACCTTATGCAAATTTACCCTAATAAGTCACAAGGTCAGGGGGGAACATCTTCATGATAGCTGCATATGTCCCCCACCTCTGCAAAAAACATTTCTTTTTTAGTTGCTATGATTCCTAGTATTTCTCTATCTGCCATAAACTGTATGTGTTTTTCTCTCTTGTTATATACTACTGTACCATCTATGAAACTGTATCACTGAAATTTCCCCATTGTGGGACTATTAACCCCTTCCCGACATTCGCCGTAATAGTACGGCGCTGCTGGGAAGGGCTTCCCGCAAACCGCCGTACTATTACTGCGGATGCATGGTGCGCACACAGAAACTGTGTGCGCACCATGCACAGCGGGTGTCAGCCGTAATACACGGCTGACAATGCCCCGTTACACCCGCGGTCGGAACCGGGTCCGATCGCGGGTGTTAACCCCTGAGATGCCGGTGATCAACATGACCACCGGCACCTCCGGGGTTACAATGTCATATGGTGCCGATCGGCACCCCCCGCGCCGGTTTCGGGGGGTGCCGGTGTTCGTAGGGGGCAGCCCGGAGTCTGATCAGTGACCCCGGGTCTGCCCCTTCACTTACCCCGTCCTCGCGCCTGGCCGATCCTGCCGTAAATGAAGCTGTCAGCCTGTGCGTCTACGCAGGCTGACAGCTTCCTATACTCTGCAATACACGTGTTACACGTGTATTGCAGCGTATCTCTATTGAAGCAGTGATCAGCCGATCACTGCTTCAATCCCCCATGGGGACAGAAAAAAAAAGTTACAAAAAAGTAAAAATAAAAAAGTTTAAATAAGTTTAAAATAAAATAGAAATAAATAAAGCCCCAAAAATCCCATTTTCCCCATATAAAATGTTTTATTATGTAAAATAAAGAAAAATAGAAAAAAACATTACATATTTGGTATCGCCGCGTCCGTAATAACCTGAACAATAAAATTAAAACATTATTTAACCCGAACGGCGAATGTCGTAAAAAAAAACCGTAGAAGACCGCACAAAATAATGATTATTCACCACCTTTCCCTTACAAAATGTTCAATAAAAAGTAATCAAATGGTCAGATGAAAACCAAAATGGTACCAATAAAAAGAAGAGGTCTTCCCGCAAAAAATAAGCCCTCAACCAGCTCTGTCTAGCAAAAAATAAAAACGTTATGCCTTTCAGAAGATGGCGATGCAAAAACAATAGATTTTTTTCCCTGAATTGAATTCTATTCTGCACAAATAGCAACAAATTAAAAAATCATATAAATGAGGTATCGCCGTAACCGTACCGACCCGCAGAATAAAGGTAACATGTTACTTATGCTGTACGCTGCACGGGAAAAAAAAAATGCTAAAAAGCAATGCCAGAATTGATGTTTCCTTTTACATCCCACCCAGAAAGAGTTAATAAAATGTAGTCAATAAGTTACAGGCCCCAAAATGGTGGCATTGAAAAGTACATCTAATACCACAAACACCAAGCCCTCATATGGCCACATTGCCAGAAAATAAGAATAAAAATCTACCTTGTACAATGTGAAGACAAAAACCCCAAAAGTCGCCAAATCATTAGGACATAAGTGGCTGCGACTAGAAGGAAATGTGTAAGCGAGCGTTTTCAGGGGACACCCCATATTTAGAGCTTATGAGAGAGAAGACACCAGCGCTGATCCCCCAGAATGCCCCTCTTCCCCGTCCGTGTCATAGGAGCTAGTTGGAAAATAGAATGGGATTTGGTGTGCCCAATTTACTCCGCACAGCTTACATATTCACTTCGGGGTTACTAATGCTCACTACATCACTTGATAAATTATTTGAGGGGTGCGGTTTTCAAAATGGGGTCACTTTCTAGAGGTTTCCACTGTTTTGACTCCTCAAGGGCTTTGTAAATGCGACATGGTGCCTGAAACTGATCACAGCCAGATCTGCCCTCTAAAAGCTCTTTGGCGCGCCTTCCCTCCTGTGTCTCGCTGTGCGTCCATATATTAGTTTACACCCACAAGTGGGGTACTATGGTAGTCGGGAGAACTTGCCTAACAAATTGTGGGATGCGTTTTCTCCTTTAACCCCTTGTGAATGTGCAAATTCTAGGGCTAAACGAAAATATTAGTAAAATAAATTCAAATTTGAAAATTTCACCTCCATTTTGTATTAATTCCTGTTAAGCACTTATAGGGTTAAATTACTAGGTATATGTTGTTTTGGCTTATTTAAGGGGTGCAGTTTTGAAAATGGGGTGATTTATGGGGGGCTTTAATACAAGGGTCTTTCAAAACGCCTTCATAACTGGATTAGGCCCTTTAAAAAATGGGTTTTAGAAAATTTCTTGAAAATTTTGAATATTGTTGTTTCACTTGTAAATCTTATAATGTCCGTAAAAATTAAAAGGGTGACTAAAGTTTGATGCCGACATAAAGCAGAGATCTGGGACATGAGATTTATGATATAATTTTGGCGGTCTGACTATCTGTATGTAATGCACATCATTTCAAACTTTATAAAATGCATATTTTTCAAAATTTCCACCAAATTTCCAATTTTTTCATAATTAAACACAAAACATATCAACCAAAATTTACCACTAACATGAAGTACAATGTGTTACGAAAAAACAATCTTAAAATCACTTTGGTAAGTTAAAGCGTTCCAAAGTTATTGCCACATAAAGTGACACATGTCAGTTTTGAAAAATCGAGCTTGGTCAGGAAGTCAAAAAGTGCCATCGGCGGGAAGGGGTTAAAGGATTATTTTATCTTATCTTATCTTCATCTATTCATGCAGTCATCACACTAATTCACACCCTGTGCAGCATGACTGTGACATGTCCCTGACTGTCTATCCTCAGCCTGATACCCTTACCTAACTGCTGGCATCACAGGATATGAGTTAGTATGATAACTGTGTGCCTAGAAACTGATCCCCTCGCCCCCAATACAAGCTAACTAGGTAAATGTATAGAAGGCTTTAAAAGCTTATAATGTGACTTTCCAGCAATGAAATGATCCAGCTTATTGAGGATCACCATATGGAAATCCATTACTTGGTGCTGAGATCAGTTTATAGGAGAAAACCTATGGTGTCATAAACACTTATTTAATTTAGTCGATAGCACATGTATGATATGAATGGTAATGTGACCTCAATATACAATTCTGGTAATATAATGAGTAGCCAAAAGTCATGGGAAGGTACCGGATGTACCATTAATAGAAAGTTGCCCTTCCACGAGCCCTGATAATTGCAGCAAGACGATGAGGCATGGACTCCATGAGGTGTTTGAAGAGTTTTGGAGGAATATTGATCCACGCAGTCTGCACTGCAGTCCACAATTGGTCCTGTGTATTTGGCGCTGGGTTCATGGAGCAGACACTGGTATCCACAGCATCCCATAAATGCTCTATGGGGTTGAGGTGGGGCGAGCACATCAATCGAGGATCGTGAGGTCACTGGTGTGTTTCATTAAGCCAGTCCTGTGCCACCAATGAGTGATGATATGTTGCATTGTCCTGTTGGTACACAGCATCCCCATCAGAGAACTCCAACACCAGAAAGGGGTGTAGATGGTCTGCCATAAGTTGCACGTATCGAGCACTAGTCATTGATCCCTGCACCCGGACAATAGGGCCCAATTGCAACCATGTGAACATGGCCCAGACATTGACGGAGCCACCTCACGCCTGGACTCGTCCCTGTTGGCATGCAGGATCCATGGTTTCATGGGGCATAAGACACACTGTCACACGTCCATTGGCTCTGTACAACTGGAACCATGATTCATCAGACCATGCCAAAGGCCACCACTGTTCCATGGTTCAATGACGATGGTTGCGGGCCCATGCCAGTCTTCAAGCTCTGTGCTGCGGCGTCAACAAAGGGGCACGGATCGGGCGTCAAATGTTGAAGTCTATGTAGTGCATTCTCGGTGTACAGTCCTGGTGGAAATTGGGTCCTGGCGCCCCACATTCAAACTGAGGCTATTTGACCCACAGTAGACCATTGAGATCTCCTGTACGACTCTGAGGAGGTGACGTGATGTCCATTCATCGAACACTCATTATTGACCGGTGTGCCAGTTTACACAGCTGCCATCATTGTCTCGGCAATATTGCAGGTCCACCTGAGACACTGTTGACCTCGGAAACCCAAATTCCCGGGTAATCTCCAAAATGCTATGCCCCATGCGTCTTGCACCAATTATCATCCCACGTTCAAAGTCACTTAACTCGTGACGTGCTGCCGTATTCACGAGACACCTGTCTGCATCAGACTGCTCAGATATCCTGGCGACACTAGTGCCATAGGCCGCATTGCGTTACACTGTTTGAGCGTCATATCTGACACAACTGGCACTGGGACACGCGTTCCCATGACTTTTGGCCACTGAGTAGCTTCAAATAAGAGATTCCCTTTTTTTTACACTGTAGACCACTGTAGCTTAGGTTTGAAGAAGAGCCTAGTTCCTCTTTGAATCTTAGCATTCAGTAAAATCATGAATTTCTTGCTCTACCCAGTAAACATACTTTACATTTACAAAGGCAAAGCCACATACACAAACCAAGTCTGGTATTTAAGATTCCAACTGAGAAGCTGAAATATTTGCTAATGTGTGGGATGATGTGGTAGAAGAAACCCCAAAACTCCAGGGTTTGCAATAGTTCATATGATGTCAGAAGTGTGGTAAGATGCTTCTTGTTATCATTGTCGCCTTCTTACAATGAAATTCTGATCAGAGATGATGATTCATGTGTTCCCCAGATGCTCTATATTTTACTTTGATGAGCACACTTTCTGTATCAATGTCTGGTACACACATACGTTCCATCCATATGGGTTTCCCTTTGTGGAGATATCACCAACGTACTATCTGGGTTACCACAAATGGACACTTTCCCTTATACTCTCCCTTGTTACCTGTTTGACATTATCACATCTGGTTCATAGCACTAAATATATGGTTCCCATACATGAAAGAGAATATAGGCTAGAAACTTAAGGTAGAGGGATCACTAGAAGACTTTCTCTCATTGCCTTCTTGAGACTTTTAGCTTTCTGCAGCATCTAATTGTATACAATTCCAAAGCGTTATAGAGCGGCTCTGCTAATTTTCTTTAGTTCTGCTAGGTACTGTAATTTTCTTAAGTGTTATAGCTTTGCCAGGCTCTGTTCACTGAATTCATCTTCTGCTACTTCAATGCTGTGGGATATCTGGTTATAGTTGGCAAAGCTTTTAAAGCTAATGTATTGCTCAATAGTGACATACAATTCAAATCAAATAATTTTTATGTTAAACATATTTTAAGACATTTTCAAGCTTATTCTCCATGCCATACTGTCTGTTAGAAAATAATCTTGAAACGCTGAAGCTTTCATACTAACCACTGAGCCTCACAATAGACTGACACTTCCTGTTCTGTAGAGATCACAGCGGTCATTTCATCATCACAGTCAGCATTACAATGACATGTAGCAGGAATGGCTCATAAAAGCAGAAGACAAAAGACAAGAGCAAATCATTGACAATAGGGGATGGTCATAGCTCACCTACTCAAACATGTTTGACCACTTTAAGGGTACTGGGATTTCTTGCACTGCAGAGTTAAACATTGGTCTGGTACTCCTTGAAATACAATATTAGCCTATATACACCCTTCCACTGGAAACGATATACTATTGTTAGTATAATAACTAGAGATGAGCGAACAGTGTTCTATCGAACACATGTTCGATCGGATATCAGGGTGTTCGCCATGTTCGAATCGAATCGAACACCACGTGGTAAAGTGCGCCAAAATTCGATTCCCCTCCCACCTTCCCTGGCGCCTTTTTTGCACCAATAACAGCGCAGGGGAGGTGGGACAGGAACTACGACACCGGGGGCATTGAAAAAAATTGGAAAAAGTCATTGGCTGCCGAAATCAGGTGACCTCCATTTTAGACGAATAGTGGATTTCAAATCCGGGTCATATGAGAATGTGAACTTTGTGACTATGAGACAGGGATAGCTGTACAGGCAGGGATAGCTAGGGATAACCTTTATTTAGGGGGGAATGTTATTAAAAATAACTTTTTGGGGCTCTATCGGGTGTGTAATTGTGATTTTTGTGAGATAAACTTTTTCCCATAGGGATGCATTGGCCAGCGCTGATTGGCCGAATTCCGTACTCTGGCCAATCAGTGCTGGCCAATGCATTCTATTAGCTTGATGAAGCAGAGTGTGCACAAGGGTTCAAGCGCACCCTCGGCTCTGATGTAGCAGAGCCGAGGCTGCACAAGGGTTCAAGCGCACCCTCGGCTCTGATGTAGGAGAGCCGAGGGTGCACTTGAACCCTTGTGCACCCTCAGCTCTGCTACATCAGAGCCGAGGGTGCGCTTGAACCCTTGTGCACACTCTGCTTCATCAAGCTAATAGAATGCATTGGCCAGCGCTGATTGGCCAATGTATTCTATTAGCCTGATGAAGTAGAGCTGAATGTGTGTGCTAAGCACACACATTCAGCTCTACTTCATCGGGCTAATAGAATGCATTGGCCAGCGCTGATTGGCCGAATTCCGTACTCTGGCCAATCAGCACTGGCTAATGCATTGTATTGGCGTGATGAAGCAGTGCTGAATGTGTGTGCTTAGCACACACATTCAGCTCTACTTCATCGGGCTAATAGAATGCATTGGCCAATCAGCGCTGGCCAATGCATTCTATTAGCGTGAACTGAGTTTGCACAGGAGTTAGCACACACATTCAGCTCTACTTCATCGGGCTAATAGAATGCATTGGCCAGCGCTGATTGGCCAGAGTACGGAATTCGGCCAATCAGCGCTGGCTCTGCTGGAGGAGGCGGAGTCTAAGATCGCTCCACACCAGTCTCCATTCAGGTCCGACCTTAGACTCCGCCTCCTCCAGCAGAGCCAGCGCTGATTGGCCGAATTCCGTACTCTGGCCAATCAGCACTGGCTAATGCATTGTATTGGCGTGATGAAGCAGTGCTGAATGTGTGTGCTTAGCACACACATTCAGCTCTACTTCATCGGGCTAATAGAATGCATTGGCCAGCGCTGATTGGCCGAATTCCGTACTCTGGCCAATCAGCACTGGCTAATGCATTGTATTGGCGTGATGAAGCAGTGCTGAATGAGTGTGCTTAGCACACACATTCAGCTCTACTTCATCGGGCTAATAGAATGCATTGGCCAATCAGCGCTGGCCAATGCATTCTATTAGCGTGAACTGAGTTTGCACAGGGGTTCTAGTGCACCCTCGGCTCTGCTACATCAGATTGCTACATCTGATGTAGCAGTGCCGAGTGTGCATCAGATGTGTAGTTGAGCAAAACTGACTCAGCACTGCTAAGTCTGCATTCGCATAGGAATGCATTGGCCAGCCTTCGGCCAATCAGCGCTGGCTCTGCCGGAGGAGGCGGAGTCTAAGGTCGGACCTGAATGGAGACTGGTGTGGAGCTATCTTAGACTCCGCCTCCTCCAGCAGAGCCAGCGCTGATTGGTCGAGTTCCGTACTCTGGCCAATCAGCACTGGCCAATGCATTTCTATGGGGAAAAGTTAGCTTGCGAAAATCGCAAACTGACAGGGATTTCCATGAAATAAAGTGACTTTTATGCCCCCAGACATGCTTCCCCTGCTGTACCAGTGTCATTCCAGGGTGTTGGTATCATTTCCTGGGGTGTCATAGTGGACTTGGTGACCCTCCAGACACGAATTTGGGTTTCCCCCTTAACGAGTTTATGTTCCCCATAGACTATAATGGGGTTCGAAACCCATTCGAACACTCGAACAGTGAGCGGCTGTTCGAATCGAATTTCGAACCTCGAACATTTTAGTGTTCGCTCATCTCTAATAATAACATACTATTGCTTAGAAAATATGAGGTGTCATGGGGTGACCCTACAGAGATTTACTAGAGCTAAATTTCTGAAACTTTAGTATCTAAATATAAACCTGGGTTGAGAAAAATATGTTGCTGTACAGTCATATTTTGATATTAATGCAGCCATCCATAGGTGTAAAAACAAGTTCCACAATTAAAATGGGTATCACTTCTGTTTCCATCATAGCGAAAAAAGTATTAAATGGAACATTCTTTTATAAAGCTTTTGACTGGTGCGTAAAACGTTATGTGTTGTGACTTTAAAGATTTCCTGTTAAGTCTGCAAGAAGGGAGAAAATAGTTTATGAAAATACCTTTAAGTACTATTGATTTGATACAGTGGTGTAAGTACCAACGTAGCAGGTAATGGGCCCTATTTACTTACCGAACCTCGCTCCTGCACATGGCTACCTATACTTCCCCTTCTGCGTTCCATATCATGTCGCTGGAGCCCCCTGGAAGGAAGAAGGGGAAGTGAAAGAGTCCTTACATTATACTGTGAGAAAGGGCTGCTGTGGGACATTATATTGTGTGGAGAAGACACTATGGGACATTTTACTGTGTGGAGTGGTCACTATGGGACATTATACTGTGGAGGGACCAATATGGAACATTATACTGTGTGGAGGGGTCGTTATGGAACATTATACTGTGTGTAGGGGCTGTTGTGTGACATTATACTGTGTGGAAGGCCACTATGAGACACTATACTATGTGGAGGTCACTTTGGGACATTATACTGTGGGGAGGGGCTGCTATGGGACATTATACAGTGGGGACGGGCCGCTATGGGACATTACACTGTGTAGAGGGGATGCTATGGGACGTTATATGGTCTGGACGCCACGTTGGGACATTATAGTGTGTGTAAATGGGGTGTTATACTGTGTGGGGGCCAGGAAAGGGGGCGCTATGTGGTGTGGACGAACCCAAGTCAAAAGTTTGCTATGGGGCTTAGTCTTGGCTAGTTAAACCCGTGGCTTGATAATCTTATATAACACTTATACCTTGTGACTTTGATCACAGTAAAAGACAAAATATTCTAATAAATAGATTTTTTTATAGAATAGCAAGGGGTGCATTGTCCAAGAAATGGGCATTTTGTCGTAGGCAACATACTTCAGTAACTGAACGAGGGCAGCATTTTGGGAGCAAAAACCATTGTGACATTTTTCCACAGTCAACCAAGACTAGAATTGTCTCCAGAAATAGTAGTGCAGGATTCAGGGCTAACAGCCTTTATAAACACAACATAGTCAGGTGCGGTTCAGCCTTTGAATGGAAATAAGAGGAACTGAAATGCATTGTCAACAGTATTAAAAAGATGCACATTTAATTGTACAACAATTAACTCCTTCTTGCCTGCATCACATACACCCACATACTATAGCTAAGGTTACCTTGCCATCTAACCATATTCCTTCTTCCAAGTGTGCTCTACAGTCCCCAGTGCCAACAGCTATATGAGGCTGTCACATTAAAAGATTATTCCCATTTGACAAATTGCTGTCAAAATAGAAATAACTACTTGTAAGCCCCTATATATCATTAGTGAATATATTGTTTATGTCTGTATCATTAGTGAATATATTGTTTATGCCTGTATCATTAGTGAATTGCACTGTTTATGTCTAACTAAAGGCACTGTTGCAACGTATAAAACTTAACATTTCATAAATACTTTTAAGACGGATCCCTGCAGAGATGCCCTCAATACCAATTGTCACCGCATATCACATTGAAAGCAATAAGTAAAAAAGCCTCTCATTGATTTCATTGGGTAGCGCGCATGCCGGCACCCATTAAATTCAATGGGATCTGTTTTTTACGCCGCTCACTCTGAACAAGTTTTAGGTTCAGAATGAGCGAGCATTTACCCTTTGTGCAGGCTCCCATAAAGTGACATTTTCAGGAGGGTTATTCAAATTTCAATGTGGCTGCTAGGGGGTTAAAAATAATATGATTTTGTTCATTGTGAATTATAAATGGCTTATATAACAACTACCAAAGAAAGGAAGAATTGATATAACGGTATTTATTTAATATAGCTATATAAACACTGTATATATATTGTATATGTTAAGTACTATAATAAATGATCGTACCTTTTTAACCACACAACAGAATTTGAAACGACAATCTGCAAAATATAAGACTGATAACAACTACACTACACGGGCAGCACAAAGTCCAGATAACTTTAAGAAGAATCGATACAAAGATATCTTTCCATGTAAGTTTTACATAACAATTACTCATTTTGAATATTATTTTGCATTGTATTACAATGGGATAAAATGAAAAATTAACTAAACTAAACCCTTCCCGTGAACAAAATATTTGGTGTGACCACTATTTGGAGGAGGAGTCTTGGAAGTGATGATAAGGCCTCCACAGACGCTGACCTCACCGTCATCCAAGATCTGTGGTTAGTTCTCCTTCATATCTGGAGCAACCTTCCTGCCTAGAAGAATAGAAGTTGTTACGAAGGAAAAGGGTGGTCATACCTAATACCTAATATTGATTTAATGTCTTTTTTATTCATCCACTTAATTTTTTTAATTGACAAAAATAAATTTTTTAAAAACTTACTTTGGAGCATTTTTTCCACACCTGCCTGAACCTTTTCTACAGTGTTGTAGTCAGTTGCTTACCCTATCTAACATAGTCTAATTTGTCATTTTTTTCTACTTTAGTGTTATAACTTCATATATATACATGCAAACGTACTGTGGCTAAATAGAAAAAGAGAGAAGGCTCTGGGTGGGCGGACAATAAACAGGTGGAATGGAAACTTTCAGCGGGTTTGTGGTAAAATACACTATACGTGAACAAATGCGTTCTAGAACAAGCATGACACTCATACAAAACGTGTTGTGGTGCACTATATATATGTGGTGCACTATATAGTTTGGCAAGCAGGAAAGTTTTCAAAGTTACTTCACTTTTTTTCTCTTTATTGCAGTTGACCACAGTCGCGTCGAACTCTCGTTGATCACCTCTGATGAAGACACAGATTATATCAACGCCAGTTTTATTAAGGTACATAGTTTAATAATCATGTTTTCTGCATAAAAGATTAACTAAATCAAATTATATACAGCATAGAACCTATAAGCAAAACCAGGAGTCTATACAACGTTAGGGTTAGTTTCCACATCCCTGTGTATAAATACCCATATCAAGGCCAAGTAGCCTGTTGGCACCCACCACCTGGCGTATATGTACTGGTAGCGGCCCCCTAGTTATATTCTGTCCACAAAAATACTTCATAAAAATTCATTAGAATATGAGTTGCCAAGCAATGAAATTTATAGAACTAGGCACTAAAGGAATTCACAGAACCACAGATTAGCACATCTTGAGACCATGTAAGGCCAGGGCCTCACGTAGTGTAAGCACTGTTGAAAAAAACCACAGTGTTTTACAGTCACTGCAGAGTGGATGGGATTCTGGTTAGTCCCATCCACACATTGCAGAAAAATATCTGCAGCGGTCATGCTGAGATTTCAAAAACCGTTGCATTTTTGTGAATCGCAGCATGTCAATTATACATATGGAAACACCTGCATATTCTGTATAGGTATACCTGAAGATAATCCTTTAATAGTCCCACATTGGGGAGATTTCAGCAAGCAGAAAGTCTGCAGAGGAAAACTCTGTGGACTAATATGGGAGCCTTCACACGGAGTAAATGCGCGTGTATTTTTGCAAAATACACGTGTAAAAATAAGACTCCCATTGACTTCAATGACATTTTACAGGCGTAGTTTTAAAGGCGTATTTTTACTCGTGTAAAAAATATCATTGAAGTCAATGGGAGTCTTATTTTTACACGTGTATTTTTTCACATGTATTTTGCAAAAATACACGTGCATTTACTCCGTGTGAAAAGCACTCTGGTAAAAACCTGCTGTGCCTTGCTATGTGGGACCTTAGCCTAAAGCAGGAAAAAACATCAACCGTACAATAATACAGATTATAGTTGATCATAAGGAACATTATAGTTGAGTCAAATCATGTGTGAAGATTGTAAAATAACCTTATAGAGGTGTCCAGTTTCAGATCAATATTCAGAGGCCAATGTTATTGTTTGTTATACAGTTTTCCAATATATCTTCTTCTGTGTCAATTCCTTACAGTTTTCTAGATCTCTGCTTGTTTTCATTCATTTATTCTGCTTACTACCAGTGGATAAAAGTCAGTCCATGGTCATGTGATATAAAGTCCCTGGTCATGTGATGTACAGTCCATGGTCATGTGATGGACAGACATGTGCATAGCTCATTACAGTCACACCACAGTAATCAGACATCTGCCTGGTAATGAATTGTGCACTTTTGTGTTCATCACATGACCATAGACTGTATATCACATGTCCATGGACTGTATATCACATGACCATGGACTGTATATCACATGACCAGGAACTGATTTTTATGTACTGGCAGAATAAATGACAGCAAGCAGAGATCTAGAAAACCGTGAGGAATTAGTTCAAGTTCAAGTATACTGGAAAATTAAAGAACTATTCATTAAACAAACAATAACATTTGTCTCTTAATACTGGTCTGAAACTGGACAGCCCCTTTAAGGGTGGGAAAACAGAAATTTTCTCCTGCGATTCTGGCTAAACCATGTATACGTTTGCATATTACAGGGTATCTATGGTCCCAGGGCATATATTGCCACTCAGGGTCCCCTGCCACATACTGTTTCGGACTTCTGGAGAATGATCTGGGAATACAATATTGGGGTAAGAAAAACAGATGGTTATAAAAATGACATATACAGTATCTAGTATATCACATGTTCTCTGTCACTTATAACACTTGCAGTAAATTATAAATGAGCATCCCTATTAACACAAATATGCCATTAGGCACCCTTGCATCTTTTGTAGCAATTAGGTGGGTCTATCTCCTAAGCACCTGTATTTATTTGGAGCTACTGGCAGAGAGGGAAACTTCCAGTGGTTACAGAAATATAGGAAACAATGAGGCAGATTTACTAAAGCCTAATGTACACAATTGAGTATGTAGACTGATGCACTTCCGTAGTGGCATCCAATGATCCATTGTGATGAACAAAGAGCTGGTCCCATTGGAACAAAACTCGTTGTAAGCCCTCCGTAGTACATCATAGAATGCACTTGTTAACACTTGGATGTCACTTCAAACACGGCTGCAAACACGGACCCAGATCAAATGGCATACTTGGTCATGTGCGCGAGATCTTATACTGTCTAAGGTTTGGTCCTTGTGGTCTAGGAAGTTTTAAAATGCAATGGATTTCCCATAGTGGATGTGCATGGTGTCACATCTTAAGTCCTGCCCCCTTGTTGTACAAGGCACAAAGAAGCAGCTAAAGCAGATGAGGTGTATTACTTATTAATTTCTCTTACTTAGATACACAGTCCAGTTATACTAATGTGACCACTGCCTACTTTTGATGTCAACATTAAATAACCAATTGCAGAAGGCACGTGTCATCAGCCATCTGGGTGCAGTCATCATTGTGGAAGGCACGATGTATCAGCACAAGTATGCATCTATTCTTGTGGACCATGTTCACCCCTACATGTGAACAGTTTTTCAGGATAATGACATCTACCAGCAGGACAATGTGACGTGTCAAAAGCTCGCAGTGTAGGGGCAACACACACAAAAAAAAGACTTTAGTTATGCCACTGCGTTTTGCATAGTGCATAGTGCCCATTTCGTTCTTGGGATTACTGAAGGTCCAGGCAGTTGGACTCTACCCAGAAGAGTAACTTGAAGCTCCTAAATCTGTAGTCTGACATTTTTATTTAGTATTCCGGTTTCAGAGACAAAATGTTGTTCTTTGTATAATGAAGTTATACAATTTACTTTCTGAATCAGTTCCCCATGATTTCCAGTATTGCCGCTTGCGGTCATTTATTAGGATTTCATTCATGGCTTCATTTCATTTCTAGTGGATAAGAATCTTTCCCGGTCATGTGATAAGTGCCCAGGTCCAAAATGTATCCCAACACACAGCTCTAATAGCTGTACTGCAATAGTCAAGCAAGAGGACAAAATTTTATTCACTGGATATAAATATATTGAATACCAAGCAAAGAACTTTACAAATCACAAGAAACTGATACAAAATACTGTATATTGTTAAATGTTTTTATTACATAACAAATAACATGTATCTTCAGAATTTCCATTTATCAGTATTTAATTGTCTTCCAGATTATTGTTATGGCATGTATGGAGTTTGAAATGGGAAAGGTAAGTGTAAAAGCTAATCGTATAAATTGTATAAATCTAAGTGTTACGTATATAATTAATAAATAAATCTAACTCTATTACTAGAAAAAGTGTGAGCGATACTGGGCAGAGGTAGGATGTGAAGTGTTACAGTGCGGACCTTTCTCTATTACATGTGTAAGTATCATGATGACTGTTTTGGCCATTAGCCATTAATCTGTCATACAGCAAATGCATCACTTTAATTATTCCTTTCTTAGACTAATGAAGAGAAGAAGACAGACTATTCTATCAGGCTGTTGGCAGTAACTTATGGGAATGTAAGTGTTTTATGATTTTTTTTTTAATTTTATTTTTGGTATAAATGCACTGTATAACGTATGCTTTATTGCAGTTTTTTAATGATTTACCTTCATGCTAATGAATTTGTAGGTTATACTATATAAACCACTAAAATTGCATTTAGCTGTGTCATAACATGGAAACCATTAAGGGTAAGTTCACACTGAGTTTTTTGGTCAGGGTTTTGGCATTGTCAAAACCAGACCAGAAAACGCATGAGATGTTTCCTGAGGCGTTTTTTGCCATTTGAAGCGTATCCTGAGGCGTTTTTCGAGGAGTTTCCTGATCCGTTTCCTCTTGGGATGTGGTCATGAATTATATTTAAAAAAAAAAAACGCCTGATTTCCTGATCAGGTTTTTGTCAGGTTCCGCTTCAGGTTTTTGACCAAAAAAACACGAGCAGGATAAACCGGCTCACATTGACTTGCATTGAAGCCGTGAGTCGGAAAACGATCACGGCTTCAAAAAGAATGCTTCTTTTTTGTCGCTAGTGGAAAAAAACGCTAGCAGAAAAGACTCAGAAGTGTTTTGTATACTTTGAATGGTGAGGCGTTTTTTGGTTCAGGGTTTGGAGGCGGATCTTTGCCAAAACCCTAACTAGAGATGAGTGAACACTGTTCGGATCAGCCGATCCAAACAGCACGCTCCCATAGAAATGAAACACCTGTGACGCTGACTTTGCCGGCGTCCGGCCGGCGTCACAGGTGCTTCCATTCATTTCTATGGGAGCGTGCTGTTCGAATCGGCTGATCCGAACAGTGTTCGCTCATCTCTAACCCTAACCAAAAAACTCAGTGTGAACTTACCCTTAGCTATTTCTATGGTGCTTAGTCAGGTGTTGGACAGGTCCATTGGAGTACTACCAAATCTTGCCATTTTCCCAGGCTCTGAGAGAATAAAGGCCTTTTCATACAGCAGAGCATGGGTCCATCAGAATATATGAAGTCAATGTGGAGACAATCAAAGTGACCGCCCGTGAGTGTCTTGTGCCTCTCCACAATAAAACCGTTTTTTTTTAATCGGACACAAAGTCAGACATGCAGGACTTTGTATCCAGTTTAAAAAAATGGTTTTGCCACGGCGAAGCACAAGATGCTCACAGGCGGTCACTTTGCAAAACCATTCAAGTGAATGGGTTTGAAAACTGACCGCCATGTTTCCGTCTTCTGTCCAGTTTCGGGAGCAGATGTGAACCCGCCCTAACCTCTTGGCAAACTGTACTGTATGTTTACAAAACTTACAAGATATGTAACTTCCACGGCACAATAAGTCTGGGTTCACAAAAGCTGATTTCAAACAGTTCGTTTTTAAGCCCATTGATTTCAATGGGTTGTATAAACCATCTGCAGGTGTGTGCTTGGAGTATTTCCATCTGGTATCCACTCTTTTGGGTGGAGAAAAAAGTCGGACTTGCAGAACTTTTTCGCTGTCCAAAAAATAATAACAGACGGACAGGAACCAATATGGTTTTTTAACATTGATGTGTATGAAAGTGGATTACAAACAGAATACAACTGGATAGTAATCAGTTTGTGTCCTTTTTTCAATCCATTTTTTTCTCTCTCTGCACATGCTCAGATTGAAGAATGAGGAAAAAAGTGGATTGGTCAAAAACGGACACAAACGGAACACAAACGGGCAGTTTTTTTTATTGACAGCCATTGACTAGTCTGCCTAAAAAAAATGGATTTGGGTATCTGCTGTTTAACTGTTTGGAATCCTGTTTGTACCAAACTGGTTTTTTTTTTTTAACGGTTTTCAAGCAGATGGATACCAGGCGTAAATGAGAACCTAGCATAAGTGTACAGCCTGGAGCTGGTGCTTAAATTTAGTATCAATTTAATTGTATCGACTCAGAAAATTAATTCATTAGATAATTTGGGACACATGGTGAATGGTACACAATTTATAGTAAAAAAAAATGACAGAATTGTTTTGTTTTTTTCCTATTCCTTCTCGAAAAGTTACCTTGCATTCACATGTGTGTTTGCTGGATTTACTGACCTAAACAGCATGATCATATCGATAAAATAGCAATAAAAAGTTTACAAAAAGTCATATAAATCGAACAAAAGTACCAGTAAAAAGTACAACTTGCCCCACAAATAAAGAGCCCTGACATATCTCTGTTAACAAAACATTAAAAAAGTTATACTGTAAGCATCAGAATATGGTGACCCCAGGAAAATTGCTTGTTTGTAAAAAGTGAAGTTTTATTTGTAAAAACTGTAAAACATAATGAAATCAATACAAATATGATGTTGCCCTAATCGTAATGGCCCGGACAATTCTGCCATGTTCTTTGTAATGCAGAGTGAATACCATAAAAACAAAAGTAAAATTGATAGAACTGTGGGTTTTTCACATGGACCCCTGAAACGTTAATAAAAGCAATGCATTATATGTACCCCAAAATGGTGCCAAACAAAAATACAACTCAAACACTTAAAGAATAAGCCCTTCACTTAGCTTTGTCAACAGAAAAATAAAAACATTGCAAATTTTGAAATTGTTATGAAAATATGAAAAAGTCAGCGAGCATTAACCCTAAACCTTATTGATAAATCATCGCTTCTCTGACCCAGGAAATACGAATAGTTCATCAAATTCATTACAAGAACTGGCCTGATCACGATGTCCCCTCTTCTGTGAAGCACATTTTAGAAATGATACAAGACATTCGTCTTCTCCAGAGAGATGACAGTCCACCAATATGTGTCCACTGCAGGTACGGAACACAGAATTTCATTTTCATATTGAATTGTCCTACCTTCTGGAAATAGAAAGTTATTGTTTTAGTTAGGTGAAATTTATTCAGTAACCCGTATAAAGTCATTGGTTGACATTAGAGATGGGCAAACTGGTTTGTCACAAGCCAGGTTTGACCAAAATATTCCAAAATTGTTTGGTTTTTAATAAAACTGAATAAATGGCATGTAGTTTTGGGCAAATTATAATGGCTGTCGCCACATGTAAGGGTCCATACATAGCTGAAAGTGATGCTGTTTATGGCGCCCAATTTTCTGCACGGAAAAAAACCCATCCCGTTGACTTCAATGGGTGCCGTTCGCCGTTCAGAAAATTCGTTGCCATAAACAACGCCACTTTCAGCCATGTGAACGGACGCTAAAGGGCACCCATGTCTGTGAGTTACAGTGACATTCTGGCTTCATCTGACATCAGGAAAAATATGAAAACATACAACTAAAGACAAAAATGTTTTAGATGATATTCCAAAAAATCAACACCATAGAACATGGACAATGGAATCATCATAAGTAAAAAAAACAATGATTTATTTGAAAATATAAAAAAAAAAACAAAACAACAAAGTCCCCTGACAAAACGCGCGTCGGGGCGCGTTCTATCGTGGTATGTCCTATACTTCATGATTTGACTTCATTTACTTTACTTCACTTCATTCCAGCATCCACAGTATTTTCTATACTTGTCCTTGTGCGGAGCTAGCTATATTAACCCCTGTATGAAAACTATCACTGTGACTTCACTACATATAAACACTCACTGATGCTGATCTCTCTGCTAAAGACTATTTTTTATCACCATACTCCATTGCTGGATTGGTTCATTGTTACATACTTACATATTCTCAACTACCACGTATGTTCTTTGACAGGTAGCATTGGTCCCCTTATATGTATATGTTGATGTCTCTGTACTTTGTTGTATTAATGTTTTTTAATATTTTCAAATAAATCATTGTTTTTATGTATGATGATTCCATTGTCCATGTTCATCTGATATCAGCTGATAGTCTTTCAGCCAATAGTTAATGATAGGTGGACCTTTACAGTGCTGATGTCATATACACTATATAAGGTGGTGCGTGCTGGAACATGAGGCATTTCAGTGATCCAAAGAAATCCAATAGTAATCCAGCAACCAGTTTTGCATTAGATTAAAACATTATGTTTTATTAGTCCATTTAAAAAAGGTGATTCCTTTTCTTTAACAGAAAACCAGTGACAATAAATGTAAAAAAGGACACAGCACTTACATGAAAAAACGGGTTCGGATTACATAGGACAATAGACACACGATGCTTAACCGCCTACGCGTTTCAGGGTCCAAGCCCCTTCCTCATGGCGAAGTTCACTTCGCCATTGGTATTGTATTGGTACCTGCACCGGCAGGATTCCATGGTTATCCGTGCACCTGCAGTAGCATAAGAAAAAATTCTTTCGCACTAAGACCACAAGAAAACCACAGGGCTGTGAACGTTTTTTTCTACATATCGGCATTTCATTGATGGTGGAAGTTGGGCATCGATGTGTTATTCACCACTGCAGGATACAGAGCACTGAGTGCTGCAAATGTTGTAATATAGCTAGAGAATCTTAGGAGGAAGAGAAACAAAACACAGTTTAGTCAGATTTAATCAATTATAAGGTTTGTGATAGAAATCATAGGAGTGAGGGAGAATATCCGTATTGTGTGAACCAGATTGCTGCAGTAGTATGGACAGACAAGGACAACTAACCCTTTTGTTGCCAATAATCTAATTTTGTCTAAGTCTGTTTTGTAATAGGGCATTTTGATTTGTGACCCATCCCCCGAATTTTTAACATAATTTTTACTAACATCAGTCCTGATAGTGAAAAATATTTTCTTAAATCTGTTTTGCAATAGAGCAGATTATCTGTGACTGTACTGTCTTACAGTGTATTAACTGACAAAGTCAGTTCTGTTAGTGAAAAATATTTTCTTAAAAGGGTTGTCTAGGTTAAAATGGTATTTTTTAATCAGACCGAGGGAGGTGACAAAAATAAAAAAAAAAGCTATAGTCACCTGTCCCTGGTGCTCTGGATAATGTTGCTGGGCTGGGCCACGTGATGTCAGTGGCATCACTAAACAGGCTCAAAGCCTACTTGAGCACAGGAGAGGTAAGTAACAGGTATGTTCCCTCACCTCTCCTGGGCTTCCAATCGTAGCAGTGTGTGTGGGGTTCGCGGGCCTGCTGCTTCACTTACCGAGCGCCACTCCTGCTCACAGTCACATCTTCAGAAGCGCCATCGGTTGTGAGCAGGAGCGAGGATCGGTAAGTAAATAAAGGCCCATTACCTGCTAGGGTTACTCCAACAGGTAAAAGCCTATTAAATAAAAAAAAGATATCAGTGGCCTGCAGGCCCCCTAATCTCCCAGGCGCTGTGGCAGCCACTAGCATTGCTCCCTCGGTAGTTACACCCCTGAGCCAGTGGTGAACCTAGCCTCTCTGCTGCCTGAGGCGGACGATCAAAAGATGCCCACCCCCCCACCCCCATATTGAGTCCGGGGGGGGGGGGGGCTGTTGTTCATCTTTTGATTGTCCTCCTCAGACAGTGAGGGGGGGGAGACTGTTGGGGGTGCTAGCAGTAACACTACAATAATTACAATGCAGTAATTTTTTGTGCAGTAATACTCACAGGAGACGTCTTTCCACATTTCTCGTCTCATCCCTTTGGGCCGCCATGACCACTTCTTCCAGCTGTGACTTGACTCTGTAAAGTTTGAAACACAGACATCTCTGACTCCTCACTTCTCCGTGCACCCAACCCCTATATATCCCACAGTGGCCCCTGCAGCCTATATTATGCCCCACAGTGGCACAATAGACTGTGGGGCATAAGACAGGTTGCAGGGGGGCTGCTGTGGGGCACAATAGAGGTTACAGGGGCCACAGTGGACCTTTCAAGCTACAGTCCTATGAAAAAGTTTGGGCACCCCTATTAATCTTAATCATTTTTAGTTCTAAATATTTTGGTGTTTGCAGCAGCCATTTCAGTTTGATATATCTAATAACTGATGGACACAGTAATATTTCAGGATTGAAATGAGGTTTATTGTACTAACAGAAAATGTGCAATATGCATTAAACCAAAATTTGACCGGTGCAAAAGTATGGGCACCCTTATCATTTTATTGATTTGAATACTCCTAACTACTTTTTACTGACTTACTGAAGCACAAAATTGTTTTTGTAACCTCACTGAGCTTTGAACTTCATAGCCAGATCTATCCAATCATGAGAAAAGGTATTTAAGGTGGCCAATTGCAAGTTGTTCTCCTATTTGAATCTCCTCTGAAGAGTGGCATCATGGGCTACTTAAAACAACTCTCAAATGATCTGAAAACAAAGATTGTTCAACATAGTTGTTCAGGGGAAGGATACAAAAAGTTGTCTCAGAGATTGAACCTGTCAGTTTCCACTTTGAGGAACATAGTAAGGAAATGGAAGACCACAGGGACAGTTCTTGTTAAGCCAAGAAGTGGCAGGCCAAGAAAAATATCAGAAAGGCAGAGAAGAAGAATGGTGAGAACAGTCAAGGACAATCCACAGACCACCTCCAAAGAGCTGCAGCATCATCTTGCTGCAGATGGTGTCACTGTGCATCAGTCAGCAATACAGCGCACTTTGCACAAGGATAAGCTGTATAGGAGCGTGATGAGAAAGAAGCCGTTTCTGCACGTACGCCACAAATAGAGTTGCCTGAGGTATGCAAAAGCACATTTGGAGAAGCCAACTTCATTTTGGAAACAAAGATTGAGTTGTTTGGTTATAAAAAAAAGGCGTTATGCATGGCGTCCAAAAAGAAACAGCATTCCAAGAAAAACACTTGCTACCCACTGTAAAATTTGGTGGAGGTTCACCATCATGCTTTGGGGCTGTGTGGCCAATGCCGGCACCGGGAATCTTGTTAAAGTTGAGGGTCACATGGATTCCACTCAGTATCAGCAGATTCTTGAGAATAATGTTCAAGAATCAGTGACGAAGTTGAAGTTACGCCGGAGATGGATATGTCAGCAAGACAATAATCCAAAACAACACTCCAAATCGACTCAGGCATTCATGCAGAGGAACAATTACAATGTTCTGGAATGGCCATCCCAGTCCCCAGACCTGAATATCATTGAACATCTGTCGGATGATTTGAAGCGGGCTGTCCATGCTCGGCGACCATCTAACTTAACTGAACTTGAATTGTTTTGTAAAGAAGAATGGTCCAAAATACCTTCATCCAGGATCCAGGAACTGATTAAAAGCTACAGGAAGCGACTAGAGGCTGTTATCTTTGCAAAAGGAGGATCTACTAAATATTAATGTCACTTTTCTGTTGAGGTGCCCATACTTTTGCACTGGTCAAATTTTGGTTTATTGCATAGTGCACATTTTCTGTTAGTACAATAAACCTCATTTCAATCCTGAAATATTACTGTGTCCATCAGTTATTAGATATATCAAACTGAAATGGCTGCTGCAAACACCAAAATATTTAGAACTAAAAATGATTAAGATTAATAGGGGTGCCCAAACTTTTTCATAGGACTGTATATTAGGCCCCACAGTTGCACACCAATGAATTATTATTATACTCGGGGGTCTTTTCAGCCCCCCCGAGTATAATAATCAACGCCCCAGGGGAGGTGAGGGAACATAATAAACAGTGTTACTCACCTCTCCAGGATCCGATGTTACTCCTAGGAGGCTTCGGTTAATGTCCCAGATGTCATGTGGTCTGGGATATTACCATATAGGCCCAAAGCCTGTGCTAGCAGTACCATACAGGCCCAACACCTGTGCTAGTAGTAATAGCTTGTTGCCATACAGGCCCAAAGCCTGTGCTAGAAGAAACAGACTATTACTACTAACACAGGCTTTGGGCCTATATGGTAATATCCCAGATCACGTGATGTCTGGGATATTACCATATAGGCCTGAAGCCTCCTAGGAGTAACATCGGATCCCGTAGAGGTAACTAACATTGTTTATTATGTTCCCTCACCTTTCCTTGCGCTGGTTCAGAGAAAAAACAGTACCGGGCCAGCATCGCAGTTCAGCACCAGCATCGGGACATGCTGAACTGCTGACTGCTGGCCTGATGCTGGCTGGCACTGGAGCTGTGTAAAGGAACTGCAGATCACAGGATGCCAGAGAGGGGCGCCCAGACTCTGCCCTCACTCGCGGTGCGGAGAGGATGGTGACGGGGTCGGGGTGTGGGTTGACATGGGGATTGTGGTGATTGTCGGTGAGCACAAGCTTGTCAGCGGCCGGGCTGCACGTACCAGTGCCGGGAGGACACGGTGAGGTGTCACCCCCTGATGCTGCGGCTGCAGTGACATGCACACACCGTCTGTCATGATGGCACACCGCTCACGCCAGGGCGAGCTCCACCATCCTCTCCGCACCGCGAGTGAGGGCAGGGTCTGGGCGCCCCTCTCTGGCGTCCTGTGATCCGCTGCTCCTTTACACAGCGCCAGCCAGTATCGGGCCAGCAGTTAGCAGTTCAGCATTTCCCGATGCTGATGCTGAACTGCGATGCTGGCCCGATAACGGAAAAGTACCAAATACAGTAAAAAAAAAAAATTCGCCCATTCTGCCGCAGCGCCTCACCTCGCCTCATTAGAGGTGCGGCGCTGCCCTGAGCCAATGATCCCCAATTGCGATTTGGGAATCAGGATAGATAGGACATCGAATTTAGAAGCATTAATCGTATATCCGGAGAGACTGCCAAACTTATCTAGAAGGGCATGAAGGTTTGGGAAGGTAATATGTGGGTCAGTAAGGGTCAAGATTACATAGTCAGTGAAGAGACATTTTAAACTCCTTGTCTCGTATCCACACTCTACCAATATCAGGATGCAAACAAATGGTGGCTGCTGAAGGCTCAAGAAACATGACAAAGAGGAAGAGTGATAAGAGGCATCCCTGGAGACTATCATTGTGAATAATGCTTAAATTGGGCCGGATCGCACCGGAACTCAGTTCCAGCATAAAGACAAACTGTCTTTCAGCGTTTCGATATAAAGAACCCCACAAACACTGCTATCATTGTACTTGGGGATCTTTTCAAGTCGGTACTGTTTAATCTCTTCACATTTTAAATATACAATAGTATGGAAACTTTTTTTGTCTTGATATTTTGCATCTCACAATAAATACATCACTTGGAAACTATTAATATCTCCACTTGCTATGTAATGGAAGTGAGCTGTGTAAAGACTTTGTTTTTCAAGAGCAGCTTGTTCTGTTCAGCAATTCACCAGAAATACTTTTATGTGACTGGGCGAGCTGATGAATTATTGGAGCTGCAATGCCATCTAGAGGCAGATTATAATCACTACAGGCATTCTGTACTATGCATTTGATTCCATAGCAATTCATATGGCAAAAGCATCACTTTAATTCATTTCTTATGTTGTATTCTTTTCAGTGCTGGCTGTGGGCGGACTGGGGTCATCTGTGCTATTGATTATGTATGGAGACTTCTAAAAGATGAGGTAAAGTAATAGTTGGAGATGCTGTAAATTGTTACATGTCATAGATAGAAACATTATTAATATAAATATTTTTGTAGACTATATATACACACAATAGATAAGTAGATCAGATTTGCTTACAATTTACAGCTGTGTGGGGTATTATAGCTTTGTTCTATTCAAGTGACAGGGCTAAAGCTATCATGCACTGCATCAAGTCAATGGTGTGAAGATAAATTGACCAGAATATACAATGAAAAGCCTGCAGTATGTGTGCAAACATTGCATCCCTTCTGAACAGCTGATGGGTGATCTTATATTTATTGGCTATCTATACTGTTTGGCTAAGATTTTGCCCTGTTTTTTTTTTTTTTTAGCCAAAGCCAGGAGTGGATTGAGCAGAAGGGAGAAGTATAAATATTTCCTATATATACAATCCTAATTCCTTTTGTAAGCCACTCCTGGCTTTTCTACAAATTGGGGCCTCAGCCTAAAACTGAAAAACCCTTTAAGTCTAAGGCCCCACGGGACAACCAGCAGCAATAAAGCGTTGCCTGAAAACCCGCGGCAGCAACGCATTGCGGTTCTTCCCGCAACGCTCTAAACAGAAGTCCTCTGCGGACTTTCTGTTACAATTGACATGCTGCAATTTCCAAAACCGCACCGTTTTTGGAAATCGCAGTGTGTCTGCACAGCGGTTTATACCACAATGTGGGCATGGGATTCGCTAGAATCCCATCTACTGTGCCTGCATTGTAAAACGCTGCGATCGTTGCGTTCCAGGCCCGTGGAAGCATTTTTCTTCCTTCAAAACCTGCGGAACCTTCTATCTTTCTTTCTGCAAAATATATTACTTTTTCTAATCTGTTTTCTTTTTTTTTTTTTTTTTTTTTTTACATTTCTTCACAAGTTTATGGAGCTTCCATTTACCTGAGCTTCTTCTCTCCTTTGTTAACAGCAGTTAGTGAGATGCTGTACAGCATAGTCATGGCTGTAAGCAGCAATAATCTAGAGCAAACTCGGATCTATGGGAGAGTTTTCTAGACATGATAATAAGCTGTGACATCATCTATTGTTAGTAGTTAATATAATGATGTCTCCCTGTGAGTGTTATCTGTAAAAGTATCATCCTCTATTATGACCCTGTCTGTCTTGTTTGAGATGTAAATGAGGTGACTGCTATGATGAAAATCCCTAGAGAATTGGCAAGCTTTGGTCTATATTTAGGTTTAGTGGTCAGAGAGAAAATTGCACGATATAACACTTTAATAATTGACAGTGATATGGAAAATTTAAAATAAAATCATCAAAAATTCTTTAAAACTATGGTTTAAAAATAGGCCATTTACGGTAGGTGACATATTCCCTTTACAAACCTACCATTCTATTTACTGTAAAATTACCAATCCAGAACAATAGAAGTGGAGATCAATCATTTTTAATTTTTTTAAAATGTAGATTGTCAGCCCCACATAGAGCTCACAATGTACTTTTTTTTCCCCCTATCAGTATGTCTTATTTGGAATATGGGATGGAAATCCATGCAAACACAGGGAGAACATTCAAATGTAAAGCACCATGGAATTAATGGTGCTATATAAATAAATAATAATAATAATAACTCCTTGCAGATGGTTTTTGCCCTTGGTGGGATTTGAACACCAGGACTCCAGCGCTGCAAGGCTAACCACTGAGCCACTGTGTGGCCCTGAGCAATGAATTTTTGCCACCTGTAAAACATGACAATTTTCTTTCTTTCTCTCTCATATTAGATTATTCCACTAAATTTCAGTGTTTATTCCATTATCCAAGAAATGAGAACACAGCGGTCTTCACTAGTCCAGACCAAGGTATGTAGGTTTATTGTATTCACTAGACTCTCTATTCTGAAATCTCTCTAAAGGAACACAAAACACCGTAAATACACAAAAATGTTTTTAAAAACTGCAAGCACTTCCTGTCTTCATCTCCTCCTGTTCCTCAGTTATTTTTTGATTCATGTTACAATTAAAACTGAGGGGAAAAAATAAAGAAATCTCTGTCTCAAGTGCTCAGTCATATTAAATCTTTCTCCAATTGTTCATTGTCCTGTAATTCAACTAGCAACAGTAACAGCATCCCTTATTCTCTAACTACAGTAGGTCAATATATTGCCACCCACAGTTAAAGGGAGTCTGTCAGCGCAAAATGGCATATAAAGATATACACAGTTGCTTGCCAGGCTTGAGATCGCTTTTCTAAACTGCCTTTTTTTCTCTCTGATACCAGCTCTATTGCAGAGAAATTCTGGCTTTTAAAAATATGTCAATAAAGTGAAAAGGGCTTTAAGTGCATGTAATCTGCAGCTTGGGCTTTGTTTAACACTAAAGATAACAGCCAATGGTGTAACTAGGAATAGCAGAGCCCCAAGGCGAACATTTGACATGGGGCCTCGCCAGCCTCCTGACCCCTTTTCAGACCCCAGAGTATAATGATAGGAGACCCAGGGGAGGATACAGACATATAAAACACTTCTCCCCGGCTCCAGCGCACAGCCCGCAGATCTCTTCAATGTTGGACCAGACGTCACCTGACCCGGGACAGCGTTGCGATGCGTAATGATGCTGGCCTGGGCCATGTGATGTCTCTGACATCACTAAAGAGGTATGAAGCCTTCAGGAGCGCAGGAGAGGTAAGTAACAGCGTTTTTTATGGTCCTTCACCTCCCCTGAGCTTCCAATCATCATACTCCTGGGTGTGAAAAGGCCCTGGAGTATAATGATACCAGTGTGTGTTGGGGTTCACTGGCTCATGACCTCACTTATCGATCCTCTCTCCTGCTCACAGCCACCTCTGCAGAAGGGGAAGCACAGACGGCTGTGTCGGTAAGAAAATAGGGGTTACTTCTGCAAGTAATGGCCTATTAAAAAAAAAAAAAAACCACACATCAGGGGCCTAATGTCTTGGGGCCTGTGGCAGCCCCTACCGTAGTTACACCCCTGATAACAACCCCTAAAGCCCTCTGAGGTTTGCCCACCAGAGGAGAAAGGACAGCCTTCTGTCCTCGCCCAGCTATCGCATGTCCAATAATATCAGAGTGCGCCTGGAAGAACAGTACATACTACTAGTACTTGCGCTTCTACAAGGTGCTTTTTCTAGCTTAATATGCTATTTTGCACGTACAAGATAGAGCATATCAGCAGTTAATTAACCCCTGTGTTTTCTCCACGAGTTTTCAAGACTGTTCATGATCATGTGGAAAATGCTGCAGACCACAAAACAGTGAGGGCAACGTTATCTCTCGTTTACTTTTATCATTAATTTCTAGGTTTAGTGTTCCTTTGCTTTAGCATTAAGTCAGTCTTATGTGATGTAACTGATGAATTATCATACTTGCTACTTTGTAGCAAAAGGTGAGGCGAATGGTTGCAAGTTAATTCTGGAACTGCTTCTCCTTGGAGACAAAACAAGAGGATTAGTACAGACAACAAAATATGGTCCTCACTTCTCCCTCAGATGCAAATGTCAGAGTGTCTCTGGCAGCTTTCATATAAGGTCATTAGCAGACAAAATGTACTTTATGTTACATTTACAGGGTGCAAAGTAAAATATCAAGAGTTTATATTGATGGCCTATCTCAGGATAAGTCATCAGTATTAGACTGGTGGGGGTCTGACACTTGGCACCTCCACCAGTCACAGTGTACAAAGCTAGAAGCTGATGGCTCCATACCTTGTGCAGTGGCAGTGCTGCGCTATGCACTTCAGCTTACATTCTCTTCTGATTTGTATTGTTTCCCTCTATCCCAGGAACAGTATGAGCTTGTATATAGTGCAGTCATCTATCTATTCAAAAGAGAACTGGAGAAGATAAATAGCGCATCAGGAACTGAAGAAATTACGGTAAGTGCTTGGTCTTACTATTTCATGTATATCTAACAACTAGGTGGGGTATCCTTACATACTCTGAGATTGTCCAATAAGAGCTGCTAGTGGCAGACTGTTGGAGGACACACAAGGAGAAAAATAACATTTGTCAGTGAATTCATACATTTCTAGCAGGAATAATAGAAGAATAACATAGCAGAGTTCTAAGAAGAGATGTTCCAAAATTGTAATGTCATAGAGAAAACTCAGATATGTCAGAAGAGATGACAAATACACAGTATGACAATATGCTGTCTGTGATTGTAGAAGCATACTATATACTGTATATACATTGCTTTCAAACGCCCTCTAGTGATAGTCCAAAGAACATGTAGACTCTAATTCCTTACTGTTAGGGAGAGAAAAAGAAGACCTAAATTTAGTAAATGTCTCAAATATATTAAAATGTCGGGTTTTTTGTTTGTTTGTTTTTTTAAAAAGCATATTTATCACCATTTCTGTTGATAAAAAATATGCAAATCTATTCTCCAGGATGTAATTAGGAGAACAGTGCCTCTGTATGCTGCCCTCTAGTGGCAGCTCCCTTAACATCATACATGACTCAGTTAATAAGTCTTACTGATATGATGCGGGATTTATTGCCAAACCAATATTTCTATTCTGTTGGTAAAATAGATACATTTAAATCCTGTCCCAGAACCACAATACTTTTGTGTGTCATTTTTGCAAGTCACACTCCTTGTCAGTCCGGGCATACCTGAAATTGATGGAATTTTTTTAAAAAAATTCAAGACCGTTAGCAACTATGTAAAAAGTGTGTACCTTTAAATATATTTCAAGCAAATCATTTTAATTTCCACGTCAACTTAGAATGGCATAATAACACCGGTTTTATCAACACCGGTTTGGTGCTGAGTATCAGAAACATAAAGATAGATTGAAAAATTAGCACAGAATTTCCATCCAAATTAGATGAAAGGAAACAAAGATGAACATTAAGAACGTGCCTAGCTATATCTTAATATACTATTTGCATATGATACATGGTGATTTAGATACCGGTACATGAGCATACACCTACAATGATCCTTAAAATGAAGAGGCCATGGTACTTTGATGCTGCTTTTTTTTTTTTTTTTCTTTACTAATAACCTCCACCATAACGTTTGAAGACAAGTGTCATATATTATATGTCAGAAAATGACTCAGCCTGGATTGCCCCTTTAATGGCCACTTGAGGGTTTCTCTTTTGCAGAAATATACTATACTCTTCTTTCCTCTTAAGCTCTTGTGAGTGCCTTGATGTCCCAGAGACCTTTATTTGTATATGTGTCCTTGAAACATCAAGACATTGAGTCTATTTCATCCTGTCCTTCTAATGATTCTTAATGAGATGAGCTGTTTTGTTATATTACCAGAAGGGCATTACATTGTACTTCACAGACAGAAAAGGGTGGTCGTGCATCATAAGTAGAGCATGTGTCGCTCTGTTATCTCAATAAAGGTCATTTAAAAACTTGGAAGCAAGTCCCTCTTCTAATGGTTATTAGTTACCCCTTTATACTTGTGTACCTGCACCCCTTTTTCAATGGAGCAAATGGTTGGAGGGAAGGAAGAGTCATTTATGAAATGGGTTATCAATACTGAGCATGAGTTAGATTTATGTATACTCTTTTTTGGTCTCTGGTTCCTAATGATAACTTTAATGGCAGAAGAAGCGTACACATGAGTATGAGTTACATTGTGATATACTGTATCTTATTAAGGAAATCTGTTTCCTTGTCTAGTTATTGGCTGTTCTACTACTCCTTACCTTCATTCTGTTTTGTTATATTCACATATACTATTCATTTATGAAAAGTTTTTTTTATAATTGGAGGTACTCATTAACTAGTTCTGCACCAACCATTGACTATATGCACGGTCTAGGCTTAGGCCTCATTCACATCTGCATTGGTAATCCGTTCAGGGAATCCGCATGTGGACCCCCCATACGAACTACCAAATGCATTGGCAAGCAGTGTGCAGTGAAAGTACACGGACCCTATAGACTATGATGGGGTCCGTGTGCTTTCCACATGGTCTCTGCACGAGTCATGCGGAAATGAAAGTAGATTGTGACCTACTTTTCTGTCTGTATGTTCCATGCGGAGACCATGTGGAAAAACACACGGATCCCATCATAGTCTATAGGGGTCTGTGTGCTTTCACTGCTCACTGCTTGCCAATGCGTTCGGTTGTCCGTTCAAGAGGTCCCCATGTGGACTCCTCGAACAGATTACCGATGCAGATGTGAACGAGGCCTTAATCCTGCAAGGACGTTTTTGTACAGCCCTGCAAATTTAAACTTCACAAAATCAGGCTGTAAGATTGTGATGCTGGATGTCACTACTGCTTTTTTGTTGCAGATTTTGCTGCATTTTTTTTTTTTAGCCAAAGCCATTGTCAACGGCATAGCTATGAAGGGGTGGGTTTGCAGATGCAACAGTCACTATGGGACACTGAAGCCTAAAGGGGCCTAATATTAAGTCGGGCAATGCTACAGATTAGAGATGAGCGAACACTAAAATGTTCGAGGTTCGAAATTCGATTCGAACAGCCGCTCAATGTTCGTGTGTTCGAACGGGTTTCGAACCCCATTATAGTCTATGGGGAGCAGATACTCGTTAAGGGGGAAACCCAAATCCATGTCTGGAGGGTCACCAAGTCCACTATGACACCCCAGGAAATGATGCCAACACCTCTGGAATGACACTGGGACAGCAGGGGAAGCACGTCTGGGGGCATCTAACACACCAAAGACCCTCTATTACCCCAACATCACAGCCTAACAACTACACACTTTACACACTCCATACCACCTCTCTGACAGTAGGAAAACACCTTGAAACATGTGTATTTGGCACTTGCAGTGAGGAGAGCTTGTCACCAGCAGTGAATTTGGCCCTTGTAGAAAGTTGAGGTTGGCACCAACATTTGTTTTGAAAATCAGGGTGGATTGAGCCTCTAACCAGCAGAGTTTGGGCAAATTCATGGTGGAGGGAGCCTCTAAAAACCCCAGTTTGGACCAATTCATGGTGGAGGGAGCCTCTAAAAACCCCAGTTTGGACCAATTCATGGTGGAGGGAGCCTCTAAAAAACCCAGTTTGGACCAATTCATGGTGGAGGGAGCCTCTAACCAGCCCAGTTTGGACCAATTCATGGTGGAGGGAGCCTCTAAAAAACCCAGTTTGGACCAATTCATGGTGGAGGGAGCCTCTAACCAGCCCAGTTTGGACCAATTCATGATGGAGGGAGCCTCTAAGCAGCCCAGTTTGGGCAAATTCATGGTGGAGGGAGCCTCTAACCAGCAGAGTTGGTGGAAATCAGGGTGGAGGGAGCCTCTAACCAGCAGAGTTGTGGGAAAGCAGGGTGGAGGGAGCCTCTAACCAGCAGAGTTGGTGGAAATCAGGGTGGAGGGAGCCTCTAACCAGCAGAGTTGTGGGAAAGCAGGGTGGAGGGAGCCTCTAACCAGCAGAGTTGTCGGAAAGCAGGGTGGAGGGAGCCTCTAACCAGCAGAGTTGTGGGAAAGCAGGGTGGAGGGAGCCTCTAACCAGCAGAGTTGGTGGAAATCAGGGTGGAGGGAGCCTCTAACCAGCAGAGTTGGGGGAAATCAGGGTGGAGGGAGCCTAGTATTAGCAGAATTGTGCAACGCTTATGGTGGATGAGTATGAGGATGCGGAGGAATTGGAGAGGTTGAGTACAGACATGGAGTTTCATGTTGGGGTGCTTTACACAGGTGGGCACAAAAATGAAGGCTCTATCCAGTGGTGGTTCATTTTTATCAAAGTGAGCCGGTCGGCACTCTCAGCTGACAGACGGGTGCGCTTGTCAGTGATGATGCCACCGGCTGCACTGAACACCCTCTCAGATAGGACGCTGGCGGCAGGACAGGACAGCACCTCCAAGGCATATAGGGCAAGTTCAAGCCACAGGTCCAACTTCGACACCCAATACGTGTAGGGCGCAGAGGGGTCGGAGAGGACAGGGCTGTGGTCGGAAAGGTATTCCCGCAACATGCGCCTATACTTCTCACGCCTGGTGACACTAGGTCCCTCCGTGGCGGCAGTTTGGCGAGGGGGTGCCATCAAGGTGTCCCAGACCTTAGACAGTGTGCCCCTCGTTTGTGTGGACCGGTGAGAACTTGGTTGCCTACTGGAGGAACTGCCCTCCCTGCCGCCAACGTCACATGCTGGAAACATCTCCATCATATCCTGCACCAATTGCCTGTGGCAAGCATTGATGCGATTGGCCCTCCCCTCTACCGGAATAAAAGACGAGATGTTGTTTTTATACCGGGGGTCAAGGATAGCAAAGATCCAGTACTGGTTGTCCTCCATGATTTTGACAATACGCTTGTCGGTTGTAAAGCACCCCAACATGAACTCAGCCATGTCTGCCACAGTGTTAGTTGGCATGACTCCTCTGGCCCCACCGGAAAGTTCAATCTCCATTTCCTCCTCATCCTCCATGTCTACCCATCCGCGCTGCAACAATGGGACGATTCGAAGTTGCCCGGAAGCCTCCTGTATCACCATCACATCATCGGACAACTCTTCTTCCTCCTCCTCCTCCTCCTCCTCCTCCTCCATTAAACGCGATGAAGCGGACAGATGTGTGGACCTACTCTCCAGCTGTGACGGATCGGATGCTATCCCTAACTCCTCTGTGTGATCTGAGTTATCCCTGATGTCAATCAGGGATTCTCTCAGAACACACAAGAGCGGGATTGTAAGGCTCACCATCGCATCCTCAGAGCTCACCCTCCTTGTGGACTCCTCAAAGACCCGTAGGATGTCACAAAGGTCTCTCATCCATGGCCACTCATGGATGTGAAACTGAGGCAGCTGACTTTGTGGCACCCTAGGGTTTTTTAGCTGGTATTCCATCAAAGGTCTCTGCTGCTCAACCACTCTATTCAACATCTGAAACTTTGAATTCCAGCGTGTGGGGACGTCGCACAAAAGCCGGTGTAGTGGCACATGCAGGCGTTGCTGGAGAGATTTTAAGCTAGCAGCGGCTACTGTCGACTTGCGAAAGTGGGCGCACATGCGCCGCACTTTCACCAGTAGCTCTGGAACATTGGGGTAGCTCTTTAGGAAACGTTGCACCACTAGGTTGAAGACGTGGGCCAAGCATGGAACATGTTGGAGTCCGGCAAGCTCCAGAGCTGCTACCAGGTTCCGGCCGTTATCACAAACGACCATGCCTGGGCCCAGGTGCAGCGGCTCAAACCATATTGCCGTCTCATCGAGGAGGGCATCCCTCACCTCGGAGGCAGTGTGCTGTCTGTCCCCCAAGCTGATCAGCTTCAGCACAGCCTGCTGACGTCTACCAACGCCAGTGCTGCAACGTTTCCAACTCGTAGCTGGAGTCAATCTAACAGCGGAGGAGGAGGCGGTGGCGGAGGAGGAGGCGGTGGCGGAGGAGGAGGCGGTAGAGGAGGAGGAGGAGGGGGGTGTTCTTCTCGTGTCCCTGCCAGGAATGTTAGGCGGGGAGACGAGGTACACCGGGCCAGTTTGGGAAGCAGTCCCAGCCTCAACTACATTCACCCAGTGTGCCGTCAGTGAAATGTAGCGTCCCTGTCCGCATGCACTTGTCCACGCGTCGGTGGTCAAGTGGACCTTTGTGCAAAGCGCGGAACTAAGGGCCCGCCTGATGTTGAGTGACACGTGCTGGTGCAAGGCGGGGACGGCACACCGGGAGAAGTAGTGACGGCTAGGGACGGCATAGCGAGGTGCCGCAGTTGCCATCAGGTCCAGGAAGGCGGGAGTTTCAACAAGCCGGAACGCCAACATCTCCTGGGCCAGCAGTTTAGCGATGTTGGCGTTCAAGGCTTGCGCGTGTGGGTGGTTAGCAGTGTATTTCTGCCGCCGCTCCAATGTCTGAGAGATGGTGGGTTGTTGTAAAGAAGCGCCTGATGGTGCCTTTGATGGTGCAGGAGAAGGAGATAAGACAGGAACAGGGGAGGATGAGGGAGAAGTCAACAAAGTGGCGGAGGCAGATGAAGTGGTGTCCTGGCTCGTCCTCTGGAGTGCATCGCCAGCACAGTCAGCAGTGGCAGTGGCAGAGGCAGAGGCAGTGGCAGAGGCAGTGGCAGTGGCGTGAACGGCAGGCGGCCTTTGTCCTGCCGTTGCTGCCTGCCACTGATTCCAGTGCTTGGATTCCAAATGACGGCGCATTGAAGTGGTGGACAGGTTGCTCTTCTCAGAGCCCCTAATCAATTTCGAGAGGCAAATTGTGCAGACAACACTATATCTGTCCTCGGCGCATTCCTTGAAAAACTCCACACCTTCGAGAATCTGAAAATCAATGAAAGGAGCGGAGAACAGCTCTGGGGAGCAGGGACAGTTGGGGTTATTGTTCTGTGAAGCTTGGGAATTTTGGGAGGAAGGAGGACAAGACTGTTGGGTAATAGGAGGAGAGGAGGCAGAGTCTGACTGGCTGCTGGACAATGTGCTGTAAGCGTTCTCTGACAGCCATTGCAAGACCTGTTCCTGGTTCTCGGGCCTACTAAGGTTTGTACCCTGCAGTTTAGTTAATGTGGCAAACAACCCTGGCACTGTGGAGTGGCGCAATGCTTGCTGCCCCACAGGAGTAGGCACGGGACGCCCTGTGGCTTCACTGCTACCTTGCTCCCCAGAACCATTCCCTCGCCCATGGCCTCGTCCACGTCCCTCTCCGGGAGCCTTGCGCATTTTGAATTCCCAGTTAGAAATTGGCACTATATACCAGTAGCAAAAATTGTGGGTGCACGTAACCCCAATATATTCTTTGAATTACCAGTCAGAAACTGGCACTATATGGCAGTAGCAAGAAATGAGGGTATTTGTAACCCCAATATATTCTTTGAATTCCCAGTCAGACAATGGCACTATATGGCAGTAGCAAGAAATGAGGGTATTTATAACCCCAATATATTCTTTGAATTACCAGTCAGAAACTGGCACTATATGGCAGTAGCAAGAAATGAGGGTATTTGTAACCCCAATATATTCTTTGAATTCCCAGTCAGACAATGGCACTATATACCAGTAGCAAGAAATGAGGGTATTTGTAACCCCAATATATTCTTTGAATTCCCAGTCAGACAATGGCACTATATACCAGTAGCAAAAATTGTGGGTGCACGTAACCCCAATATATTCTTTGAATTACCAGTCAGAAACTGGCACTATATGGCAGTAGCAAGAAATGAGGGTATTTGTAACCCCAATATATTCTTTGAATTCCCAGTCAGACAATGGCACTATATACCAGTAGCAAGAAATGAGGGTATTTATAACCCCAATATATTCTTTGAATTCCCAGTCAGACAATGGCACTATATACCAGTAGCAAGAAATGAGGGTATTTATAACCCCAATATATTCTTTGAATTCCCAGTCAGAAACTGGCACTATATGGCAGTAGCAAGAAATGAGGGTATTTATAACCCCAATATATTCTTTGAATTACCAGTCAGAAACTGGCACTATATGGCAGTAGCAAGAAATGAGGGTATTTGTAACCCCAATATATTCTTTGAATTCCCAGTCAGACAATGGCACTATATACCAGTAGCAAAAATTGTGGGTGCAGGTAACCCCAATATATTCTTTGAATTACCAGTCAGAAACTGGCACTATATGGCAGTAGCAAGAAATGAGGGTATTTGGAACCCCAATATATTCTTTGAATTCCCAGTCAGACAATGGCACTATATACCAGTAGCAAGAAATGAGGGTATTTATAACCCCAATATATTCTTTGAATTCCCAGTCAGACAATGGCACTATATGGCAGTAGCAAGAAATGAGGGTATTTATAACCCCAATATATTCTTTGAATTACCAGTCAGAAACTGGCACTATATGGCAGTAGCAAGAAATGAGGGTATTTATAACCCCAATATATTCTTTGAATTCCCAGTCAGACAATGGCACTATATACCAGTAGCAAGAAATGAGGGTATTTGTAACCCCAATATATTCTTTGAATTCCCAGTCAGACAATGGCACTATATGGCAGTAGCAAGAAATGAGGGTATTTATAACCCCAATATATTCTTTGAATTCCCAGTCAGACAATGGCACTATATACCAGTAGCAAGAAATGAGGGTATTTATAACCCCAATATATTCTTTGAATTCCCAGTCAGAAACTGGCACTATATGGCAGTAGCAAGAAATGAGGGTATTTATAACCCCAATATATTCTTTGAATTACCAGTCAGAAACTGGCACTATATGGCAGTAGCAAGAAATGAGGGTATTTGTAACCCCAATATATTCTTTGAATTCCCAGTCAAACAATGGCACTATATACCAGTAGCAAAAATTGTGGGTGCACGTAACCCCAATATATTCTTTGAATTACCAGTCAGAAACTGGCACTATATGGCAGTAGCAAGAAATGAGGGTATTTGTAACCCCAATATATTCTTTGAATTCCCAGTCAGACAATGGCACTACATACCAGTAGCAAGAAATGAGGGTATTTATAACCCCAATATATTCTTTGAATTCCCAGTCAGACAATGGCACTATATACCAGTAGCAAGAAATGAGGGTATTTATAACCCCAATATATTCTTTGAATTACCAGTCAGAAACTGGCACTATATGGCAGTAGCAAGAAATGAGGGTATTTATAACCCCAATATATTCTTTGAATTACCAGTCAGAAACTGGCACTATATGGCAGTAGCAAGAAATGAGGGTATTTGTAACCCCAATATATTCTTTGAATTCCCAGTCAGACAATGGCACTATATACCAGTAGCAAAAATTGTGGGTGCACGTAACCCCAATATATTCTTTGAATTACCAGTCAGAAACTGGCACTATATGGCAGTAGCAAGAAATGAGGGTATTTGTAACCCCAATATATTCTTTGAATTCCCAGTCAGACAATGGCACTATATACCAGTAGCAAGAAATGAGGGTATTTGTAACCCCAATATATTCTTTGAATTCCCAGTCAGACAATGGCACTATATGGCAGTAGCAAGAAATGAGGGTATTTATAACCCCAATATATTCTTTGAATTCCCAGTCAGACAATGGCACTATATACCAGTAGCAAGAAATGAGGGTATTTGTAACCCCAATATATTCTTTGAATTCCCAGTCAGACAATGGCACTATATGGCAGTAGCAAGAAATGAGGGTATTTATAACCCCAATATATTCTTTGAATTACCAGTCAGAAACTGGCACTATATGGCAGTAGCAAGAAATGAGGGTATTTGTAACCCCAATATATTCTTTGAATTCCCAGTCAGACAATGGCACTATATACCAGTAGCAAGAAATGAGGGTATTTGTAACCCCAATATATTCTTTGAATTCCCAGTCAGACAATGGCACTATATGGCAGTAGCAAGAAATGAGGGTATTTATAACCCCAATATATTCTTTGAATTCCCAGTCAGACAATGGCACTATATACCAGTAGCAAGAAATAAGGGTATTTATAACCCCAATATATTCTTTGAATTCCCAGTCAGACAATGGCACTATATGGCAGTAGCAAGAAATGAGGGTATTTATAACCCCAATATATTCTTTGAATTCCCAGTCAGACAATGGCACTATATACCAGTAGCAAGAAATGAGGGTATTTGTAACCCCAATATATTCTTTGAATTCCCAGTCAGACAATGGCACTATATGGCAGTAGCAAAAATAGTGGGTGTATATAGCCCCAATTTTATTGCTAGGGGACTTGCAGTGTATTTCTGGGGTGAAGGTGGGGGGGCACACCGTTGGAACGGGTATCGGGGGTATATATCGGGTATGCGGGAATACACTGTCAGTGTATTCCATTCAGGATCCGCGGAAAGCTGGGTTGTGGCGATTGAGCCCGTCAGTGCCACGTTACACTGACAAGCTTCTCCCTGGAATTTAGCTCTTATAAGAGCTGTTGGTTGTCTTCTCCTTCCTATCCTAGCCTGTCCCTGCCTACCCAGAATCTAAGCCCTAGCTAACTGGACGGAAACCTCCGTCCCCGGTGAATTGCAAGCTCAGAATGACGCGAAGCTGGGCGTCGCTGTTCTTTTAAATTAGAGGTCACATGTTTTCGGCAGCCAATGGGTTTTGCCTACTTTTTTCAACGTCACCGGTGTCGTAGTTCCTGTCCCACCTACCCTGCGCTGTTATTGGAGCAAAAAAGGCACCAGGGAAGGTGGGAGGGGAATCGAGTAATGGCGCACTTTACCACGCGGTGTTCGATTCGATTTGAACATGCCGAACAGCCTAATATCCGATCGAACATGAGTTCGATAGAACACTGTTCGCTCATCTCTACTACAGATTTTTCATTGAAGCCCATGAGTTTCAATATTGCCTCTGTACATAGCTGTCCAATGGCATTTGGTCCTAAAAGGATGACATCTCATGTACATTATATAGACTACATTTAGAAATGTTGGGCTGCAGAGATATATATATATATTAAAAAAATCACTCTAACCACTGTTTAAAGCATGCCGCCTTACTTCAAGTCATTCATTCAGTCATACAGTCCTATGAAAAAGTTTGGGCACCCCTATTAATCTTAATCATTTTTTGTTCTAAATATTTTGGTATTTGCAACAGCCATTTCAGTTTGATATATCTAATAACTGATGGACACAGTAATATTTCAGGATTGAAATGAGGTTTATTGTACTAACAGAAAATGTGCAATATGCATTAAACCAAAATTTGACCGGTGCAAAAGTATGGGCACCCTTATCATTTTATTGATTTGAATTCCCCTAACTACTTTTTACTGACTTACTGAAGCACAAAATTGGTTTTGTAACCTCAGTGAGCTTTGAACTTCATAGCCAGATGTATCCAATCATAAGAAAAGGTATTTAAGGTGGCCAATTGCAAGTTGATATCCTATTTGAATCTCCTCTGAAGAGTGGCATCATGGGCTACTCAAAACAACTCTCAAATGATCTGAAAACAAAGATTGTTCAACATAGTTGTTCAGGGGAAGGATACAAAAAGTTGTCTCAGAGATTTAACCTGTCAGTTTCCACTGTGAGGAACATAGTAAGGAAATGGAAGACCACAGGGACAGTTCTTGTTAAGCCCAGAAGTGGCAGGCCAAGAAAAATATCAGAAAGGCAGAGAAGAAGAATGGTGAGAACAGTCAAGGACAATCCACAGACCACCTCCAAAGAGCTGCAGCATCATCTTGCTGCAGATGGTGTCACTGTGCATCGGTCAACTATACAGCGCACTTTGCACAAATAGAAGCTGTATGGGAGAGTGATGAGAAAGAAGCCGTTTCTGCACGTATGCCACAAACAGAGTCGCCTGAGGTATGCAAAAGCACATTTGGACAAGGCAGCTTCATTTTGGAAACAAAAATTGAGTTGTTTGGTTATAAAAAAAGGCGTTATGCATGGCGTCCAAAAAGAAACAGCATTCCAAGAAAAACACATGCTACCCACTGTAAAATTTGGTGGAGGTTCCATCATGCTTTGGGGCTGTGTGGCCAATGCCGGCATCGGGAATCTTGTTAAAGTTGAGAGTCGCATGGATTCCACTCAGTATCAGCAGATTCTTGAGAATAATGTTCAAGAATCAGTGACGAAGTTGAAGTTACGCCGGGGATGGATATTTCAGCAAGACAATGATCCAAAACACCGCTCCAAATCCTCAGGCATTCATGCAGAGGAACAATTACAATGTTCTGGAATGGCCATCCCAGTCCCCAGACCTGAATATCATTGAACATCTGTGGGATGATTTGAAGTGGGCTGTCCATGCTCGGCGACCATCTAACTTAACTGAACTTGAATTGTTTGTCCAAAATACCTTTATCCAGGATCCAGGAACTGATTAAAAGCTACAGGAAGCGACTAGAGGCTGTTATCTTTGCAAAAGGAGGATCTACTAAATATTAATGTCACTTTTCTGTTGAGGTGCCCATACTTTTGCACCGGTCAAATTTTGGTTGAATGCATATTGCACATTTTCTGTTAGTACAATAAACCTCATTTCAATCCTGAAATATTACTGTGTCCATCATTTATTAGATATATCAAACTGAAATGGCTGTTATAAACACCAAAATATTTAGAACTAAAAATGATTAAGATTAATAGGGGTGCCCAAACTTTTTCATAGGACTGTATATGTAGACATGTAATTTATGGAACTCTGTTTGGAGTCATGTTAATAATGTAATGTTCTGTATTCAACTTGTAGCCATTCAAGAATGAACCACATCTACAAGGGATGGATAGAGATTTGTTAAGCCTGCCTAGTAGGTAAATATAATAGTTTTCTGCTCAGCAGCATATACTTTTCATACTTGTACAATATTCCAGGAGGATTCTGTTAAATACCATTTATAGAGCTGATTTGCTTACACACTACTGAGAAAACAATAGTCTAAAACACTATATATAGTGTAATAAATATAACTATAATTGAATATACTGTATTTAGCAGTCCTGCGCATGTTCATATGATAGCTCTATGAAAGCTCCAAATTACAGCCATAATACAATACAGATCTCACCAAGAACAAAAGACTCAAGCAGTTGAAATCCAACAGCCTTACCCTTAGCCTACCTAACCTCTGCTTCAGGATAGAGTCTGGAGTACCTCATATACATTAGATAGTTGGCCAGTCTTGACGAAGTCATCAGGTTTGAGAAAGTTTGACCAACTTTATATCTCTGTTTCTGTTCCATTCCAAGTAACAAATAATATGGCCTTCCACCTTTCGAATCACTTGTGTAAATTAGCAACTATAGTATATTCACTATGTACTTGTAGTTTGTTAAAGTGTTCCATGTCATTCAGATGACATTATAGAATAGAAGGTTGTGTGCGTACATGAGGAATAACACAATTTCTGACTATTGAATCATATTGTGCAGTTTTAACAGTTTTTAGCTCTCTCTGAACAGTTGGGTAGGGGGTTGCTACCGTACACTGCACACAGTAAGTATGTGCCCTGTAGTACAAAATTGATATAGCAGAGATTTCAGAGTGAAATCAGTTTCGCAAGGAGGGAGAGTAGCAAGAAAACATGAGGAGGAGCAAAAGAAGTATTTTTCGCTAATAAGCTATGTTAGTGGTTGCGGCGTTTGTTGAATTGATTGAATTTAATGTCATTGCATAATGTGTATGAGATTATTATTGTCACTTTTAAAGTTTTACAGGACAGACAAGAGAAGATACTCAACAATGGACTGGAGATTCCACTACTGCAGCCTGTGATACCAGAATAAACTACAATAATGTATTAGAACCAATAACACCACCAAAGATGTATAAAGCCTGTACCAATACAGAACTCAGTAGTCTCAACTTAATTGATCAATGTTTTGAAATGCCCCATCCCTTACCAAGGACACAATATGGCAAGCAAATCCAAAATAAAACTTGTGACGACTCCAATACCAAACCTCCTGTGGTAGAAAGAAAGATGTCCGGTGGACACACACCATTAACACGGACTAAGTCCACTCCCTTTCAAGTGCACCAACAGAGACAGTCTTGTATCCTAGCCAATGAGTCCGATATGAACCATGATGAATTAAATGTTTTATCTCACAAGGAACAAGGGCTGAAGTTGTCAGGCTCCTTGGGTAACATAAGCTCTCCTCAGACCAGTAATATATATATTCGTTTGACTGAAGACCCTTATTTTTCTCCAACTCCATCTTCTGACCCGGGCTCACCAAGATTTGCAGATTTTTGTCTAGAAGCAGTTTGTCCTGAAATGACAAAATCAAAAGACCTCAATATACAGAGCCCCATCTCACCAGAGTCACACCATTTCTACCACATGGATGAGCCATCCGTGCAAAGACCACTGGAAGGACTAGATGTTCCTCAGTTTATCAACTTAAACGGAGAGAGTAAGTATGAATAGGTTAATATGCCTAGATAGATGATAGATAGATAGATAGATAGATAGATAGATGATAGATAGATAGATAGATAGATAGATAGATAGATAGATAGATACAATTCTACATTATAAATAGATATATTCTATATAAAAGTTGAGTAACTTTATAAATGCATTGCATTATTCATATTGTACTAATACTGAGTCTGCATTCGCAGTTTTATTAATTACTATTTTAAGCTTTATTCTTGTTAAAGTGGTTTTTGCTATCACTACATATGATAAGAAGTAAACTAAAAATTCCTTTAGAGTAAATTTCTAACAAATATTTATTTAAAAAAATATTTCCTCAGATAAATAATGTAAATATTTTCTAAATGTTTATCTTTGCAGGCCTTTCTAGTAAGACTCTGTTATTTATACATGGAACCGTATAATATAGTATGGCTTCTGCTGCATCCATAGCTTCTTCTTAGAGGTAGAAAAACATGGGCACTAGCATTTATAACAGTAGAAGGTAGATATCCAGATACACACTCCAATATATAGTATAGGTGAGCATCTCACTGCTGCTTATCTAATGACTTTCCCTTACGGCTTGGCATCAGTATCAGGGCGCCTACCTATTACTGTAATAAATGCTAGAACCCATGCTGAGCTTTTGCTCTGAAAAAGAAAAAAGAAATGATCTCCCTTATTCTTTTACTAAGAATACAACAGAAGCCATATCTATTCTAATAGACAGATATGATTAACAGAGCCGCACTAGAAAGACTCGCTCTGACCCACATTTTAAACACCAGGGCGTACTGTTACTTAATAATTGTAATATTTCTGTAAGGAAACTTTTTACAAAAATTTTACAAAGTTAGTTTAAAATGCACATTCAATTTAATTACTGTCGTTTGTATTATTGGAACAACTTCTTTAAGGATGAGGAAAATCAATACAACTCTGAACGCATCCATGGCACCTCTGAAACCAAATACTATTTCTACAGAAGAATATTCTTCATTGAAAGGCCTACCCAAATAATCTACCATCCAAAAGTTCTGTCTCTGGAGAATTGCTGTGGAGAATAAGCTCCTAAATCCCAACTCCTAGGGTAGAACTGTTCACTACTTGCTGTGGCGTCTTCCCTTCCAACCAATCATATTGCGATGCATTTGTATAGGGCCTGTGTTTAGTACCAAAGCTCGGTCTATTCACTTGAATGAGACTGAGCTGTGAACAGACCAAGTGATTGATGAACATAGGGAATGGCATTTCAAATGGCTGATCTGCGGAGGTTCTGTGTGTCGGAGGTCAATTGATGACTTATCCAAAGGAAAGATCATCAATAGATAATTTCCACGAAACTCCTTTAGGCTTAGGCCCCACATTGGAGAAACGCAGTGTTTTTTGTTGTAGATTTCCCTGTATTTTTTTGAGACAAAGTCAGGAGTGACTTGAGAGGAAATGGAAAATATATAGGAACTTATTATACTATTAACTTCTGCTTAGTCCACTCGTAACTTTAACTAAAATAAAAAAGCAACAAAATCTGCAACAAAAATTTGTATGTTGCCGCAACGTGAGGCCTCAGTGTTACAGGTAGTCTGTCAGCATGAAAAATATTATTAAACCAGTCCCAGCACCTTAAAGTGCTCAGAGCAGTAGGCACAGTGCTAATAATTACAGCATTACAGTAAGATCAAATCAAATAGGCTTTATTGGCACGTCCGAATGGATATTTGGCATTGCCAAAGCTAGTAAAGTGTGTGTGGGGGGGGAGTTGGAGTTGAGAAGGAGAGTATGTGAGGGGCGGGGTGGGGTGGCTGATTTGGGGGGTATAACAGTCCATGGAGTCTCATCTTCCTCTTAGTTCGTGACCGCTATATGGGGAGGTGGGGTGGGTGGTTTGGGGTATAACAGTCCGTGGAGTCTCATCTTCCTCTGGTTTGGTGACAGCTGGACACGTATTGGGCAGCAATCTCCACAGTGGCCTCTTCTTCAACCAGTAGGATGTAGAGTTTCCTCTTCTCATCTGCAGATATGAAGTCTGGGATGTGGGCAGAGAGTCTTTGGTAGTAGACGGCCCTCACAGCTGAGTATTTGGTGCAGTGTAGCAGGAAGTGGGCCTCGTCTTCTAGGGCCCCCTGGTCACAGTGCTGGCACAGTCTGTTCTCCCATGGCTTGTACGTCTGCCTGTGTCGCCCCGATAAGAGCTTCCTCTTATTCCGAAGGAGTTGGGGGAAAGCTCCAATTACATCAGTGTTGCTGGCACTCTATCTCATTTACATAGGAATAAAAAGAAGCTATAGTCATAACTAAACATCCATTATGGCACTGTATTCATGGCTCTGAGTACTATCAGTACTGGGGCTGGTTTAGGCTAAGGCCCTATGTTGCATAAAAGCTGTTTTTCTGTTGGAAATTTTCTTGCATGTTTTTGAGCAAAAGCCAGAAATGGATTTGGAAGCGTAAGTAGAAGAACTTTCTAAATATTTCCCATTCCTGTTGAAGCCACTGTACTGTTTCACTCAAAAGAATAGCAGCAAAATCTGCAACAAGAAAACCAGCTTTTCTCTAACATGGGACTTAGCCTTAATAATGTTATTGGTGCTGACAGATTCCCTTTAAGCCCCATTGACATGGTTATATTGAAGCTTCAAGTTGTATTTTGCCATCATATATCAGTCATAAACTGAGTTAGTCCCTAACATACCTATATTTGCCTCTGACTTAATACAGAGGTTTTTCCTATTCATTTGATGCTGGAGTCAATAGAAAAAAAACATGTCATATTTAATCAAGTATCGTATTACAGAGATTTTTTTTAGAAGAGGATGTGTCTTTTGTATGGTGATGTGTAGTATGTATCATATGATCCCACACATAGCAGTGCCTACAGCTCCACAGTATGGAATTTCAGTCATTCTATGCCAGCCCTTACTCTTAGGCCCAAGCAGAAGCTTTTTAACATTTCTACACTGTCTACCTATAAGTATTGGGACACCTGTGGTAGAACAGAAAAACAACATTTCTTCATATTCAGTAGTTGGTAGAACCAGCAGATGCTTCCTTACGGATGGTATTGATTGACACAATACTCCCGGATGGCTGGTGAAACTCCTGGTGTATGTGAGCCATCGGTTGGGAGCAGTTTCTCTGGTCAGCACCCTTCGGTCTCTATCTCCCAGTTTTGGAGGTCTGCCGACTCGGGGCACATTCCGACAATCACTGTTCACCTTCCACTTCGTAATCACATAGACTACTGTCAATTTGGGGTAATTCAGTTCGCTTGCTATGTCCCTTAAGGATTGACCATTTCTGTGGTACCTCACAATTACCTCTTTCTTGAAATCGGACAACTCTGCACTGCACATCCCGACCGCAGATACATGGGTGTCCAAATACTTGGTAGACAGTGTATACTGAGGAATAGTGTATTACATTATATAAAATGGCATGAAACTATGAAACTACAGTACATGAAAATATAAATTGTACTTTTTCTACTATTCCCAATAAAGATAATGACAGTCCCCCACCATTGCCAGAACGTACACCTGAGTCCTTCATAGTTCCTGATGAAGAAGGTAAGTGCAGCATAGGTACAAGAAATATATTATATATATATACATATCTTATAATATTGACCATAACTATATGTTATGTACTTCTCCTCTCATATACTTGTATACTTTTCATATATAATGAAATTCTGAAAATACCAGCCACTACTTTTTTAAAGGGGTATTCTCAACTCAATTATGGCATGTCTCGAATCTCTATCTTGATTACCATTCCTTACCTCCCCAAAGGCCTTCTCATCATATATATTCATCATGCATAGTGTCATCTACTGTACTGCAATACAGAACCTTGAATTAAAACCGGAGTATTACTCACAAATAACAGACTTAGGTTTATGTTAGAAAAGTAGAAACATAATGAATTGCTGTGGCAACCCGACCGGACATAATGGTATGATCCAAACAGAGGGATACATTATAACAAATGTATAAGTACTTAACATTATGATAAATACTTTCACAAATCCACCCACCCAACCCAAAGTCATTTTTCTCTGTTCATGACAGATACTTTTGTAAACATGATTTTTCCTGCATTCAAGCTCTGTGTATACAGCGATCAAGAAGACAGGAATAGTGATAAACTGTCTCTGAATTTCTATGGAGAATACATCTGTCACTGACAGCCAAGTCCCCTTCCCTGCAGTTGTATGATCTCACTGCAGCTGTAGACTTTGCTTGCTGACTTACTGGAAGTGTAAAGCTATCAGCAGTCAGCCGCAGCTACATGATTTCTATGGTGGACAGATGTCCATCATGTTCTATCAGGAGATGGGAAACGTCATGACATTCTATGCATTTCCATAACCATCAATGCTATTTTGCTCTAAAAAGGCTGTCAGCTGCTGTTTCCATGACCAACTCCTTTGGTAGGCTATTCCACAGATTCACTATCCTTACAGTGAAGAAATTTTTTGGGGGGAAAATTAACCCCTTTTTTTTTCAAACAGAAGGAGTGCCCCCTAGAGGGGATTGTACATGGAACAGCTTTTTCACGTATATCTTTTATGGACTATTTATATATTTATATGTATTTATCATATCTCCCCTTAAACATGGGCTGGAAACACCGGGATTTTACAGTAACTACAAAGTGGATGGGAATCAGGCGAATCCCATGCCCACTTTGAGTTTAAAACCACAGTGCGGACACGCTGCGGTTTCCAAAACCGATGCGGTTTTGGAAATCGCAGCATGTTAATTATATCTACGGAAACGCCGGCAGCTTTCCGTAGATATAATTGCAACAGAAAATCTGTGGAGGAAAACACCTCAAACTTTCTGTTCAAAGCGCTGTGGATCGTCCCATGGGGACTTAGCCTTAAAATCACAGCATGTCAATCATACTTGCAGAAATGCTGATGTTTTCCATATTGAATATAAAAAACATCAAAATTGTAGTTCATATAAATATCAAAAATACTGGCTAAATATAGGAGGACAAACACACCACAAAATACAGTGAGTGGCAGGCAACAATGAACAGTAAAATATGAACATGCAAAAGTGTAACAAAGTGTATAAAACAATGATATTATAATAATGTGTCAGCTAGCTGAAAAGTATATGCACAAAAATAAATATAGTAGCAATACCCCTTAGTAGAGATAGAACTCAGTGTAGGTGCATAAGGGAATACACACATGTAGCCATATACACAAGTGAAAGCATGGTAGCTAAATAATGAAGTGAGTGCAAGGCTGAAAAGACACTACAAGTAAGGCATGATACAAAGATTACCAAATGAAAGACTTTGAACACAATGTATTGTAGAAATAATAGTGTCCCCTGACGAAGCCATCCGTGGTGAAACGCGCGTCGGGCGTTCCGGTCTTTGGTAGGCATATTCATTATTATTTCTGCAATAAATTGTGTTCAAAGTCTTTCATTTGTTAATCTTTGTGTCATGCCTTACTTGTAATGTCTTTTCAGCCTTGCACTCACTTGATTATTTAGCTACCATGTTTTCACTTGTGTATATGGCTACATGTGTGTATTCCCTTATGCACCTACACTGAGTTCTATCTCTACTAAGGGGTATTGCTACTATAGTTTTTGTGCATATACTTTTCAGCTAGCTGACACATTATTATAATATCACTGTTTTATACACTTTGTTACACTTTTGTATGTTTATATTTTACTGTTTATTGTTGCCTGCCACTCACTGTATTTTGTGGTGTGTTGGTCCTCCTATATTTAGCCAGTATTTTTGATATTTATATGAACTACAATATTGATGTTTTTTTTTATATTTGATTACTAATAAATACAATATTTTTATGGTGATCCTGTCTTTTGACAATTTTTCCTTATCAGTAATTGGCTTTTCACCTTATCTAAGCCTTTGTTTGCTTTTGCCGTCGTTTATTCATTCCTGTTTTCCATATTGGTATAATAGGGGCAGAAAATCCGCAGAGGAAAACTCTGTGGACTTTCTGTGAAAAATGCTGCCGATAAAAACGTGATGCGTTTCTGCTGCTGTCTTTTCTGCCTTGTTTTTTTTTTTACTGTGGCTCACGGCATAGGACCTTAGCCTTAACCAGTTTGCAATCCAATTACAAACAGTTGAAATCACCAAAAAGATGAGAAATAAGTAATACTTGAACATTTCAAATATCGATATTGTAATTCTGTTGTATTACTTTCTTAGAATTATCTCCTTTCTTCATAGTGTTTTCAGTAACAGAGCAACCACAGGACACTTCTAAGTTGCTGCCTACACTGCAGTCAAAAGCTCCCAGCGTAAGAATCGGCATGTCACTGGAATGGGCAGGTGTATCCCAATGTAACACTGATGACTTCAGGCTCATGGCACGTAGCAAGGTATAAACTATGTTTAAAAGGAGTTGGGTAGAAAATGCCTTCAATACCAATATTAATGCTGTGCACAGCCTTTTAGGAGCAGAAATTTACCTTCATGCCAAGAAACTTATGAAGCAATGCAGATATGACAATATTTTTATGTATATGGCAATCATTCTGCAAGTACAAGGGATTGGGCCTGATTTGATCATACACAGCTGCAAATTCCAAGGTTCTCATTGGAAGTGCAATGCAAATTAGTTTCACATTTTCAGCTTCTGTTGCTGCTGCCTATAGGCAAATATCACAAATTGAGCCTCTCCTTTATGCAGTTACAGGATGATTTGTATGTAATAAAAAACAATTATCTATGCATTGCTTCATCGGTTTATGGTCAGAAAGGAATTTTTGATAGACTCCCTTTAAAATATTAAAGTAGAAGTATATGCCTGTAAGAATTTAAGAATTGGTCTTTTCAAGTGGCTAAAATAAAGCCAAAAAGCAAGTTAAAATATGACTATAAAGAAAAAAAAATTATATTAAAATACCATTGTACCTGAGATATTTCAAGAGATATCAGTGATTGAAAACATAGTTGGATTTGGATATACAGCTGCATATAAATATCCTAATCCCGACTGCATTTTCAACCAGTGATAACTGTGGAAATAATATGACACCAAAAACAAGTTTCTCCATTTTATAATGTCATAGGCTGCTTTCACACGGTCGGTGATTGGTCAATGATTTTCATCAGTGATTGTTTGCCAAAACTAGGGGTGGGTTAAAAAAAACAGAACAGGTACATATATTTCTATAAGGCTAGGTTTACACTGCAAGCGCTGTGCCAGAATCAGTGGAAAAGCAGCTATTAAATAATGCAAAGAGCAGGACTTGATGCAGGTAGTGAAAGGTCCTCGTTAGGGTTTTTTTTTCTCTAGTCCCCACCATTCCCGAGCAATCAATGCTGTTAATTTTCGTGCCTTATATTTAGTTTCTGTACTGTCAAGGGGGGCGGTGTCAGGCAGGAACAGACAAGGGGTGTGATTCTAAGCCATGGTACAGTCTGCGTCTGATTGGAGCTCTGAGTCACACCCCCCTGCCTGACACTGCCCTTACAGAGCTTAAATAGCAAATTAGGCACCAAAATGAACTGCACTTGTTGCTCTGGAACAATGGAGACTAGAGAGAAAATTCCAGCTGCTCAAAAATTACTGGAACATTACTTAGTCACAGATGCTAAGAACTTGAATTGGTGAAGGTGGTAAAATGTCCCCTCTAGAGCAACAAGAATTTTAACATTTCAAACTAAATTATTTTTTCTTGCAATCATTTTAATGTTATTATTTTCATACCTTATCTTTTCAGAGTGTAAAAGTGAGGGGATCAAAGTTAGGTAAGTCTATTACTGACTACGCTAAACTTCAGTTTTGTCATAGAATATAGTCTGTAGCTCTCCAATTTGTTCAATAGAATAATGTTGTGATAGCAGCTCTCTACTGAAGGACGTGGAGGCTGAGCCAACTTACCTTGCACACCAACAAGATGACTTCCAAGTTCACTGAGAGACAGGAAGCAACTGATTTTAAGGTGGTGGAGGAGCCTTTTAAAGTGATGGCTTCGTTTCTTGTCATAGATATCCTCCTGTCGGTGTTGTCATGGAAGTGTATGTGTGTTGCGGGGGAAGGGCGGGGCATAATTACATAGGCTAAATTGAGCAGATGATAAATACTACAACGAGTAAGAGAATGGTTATTAACTATTAACAAAGGGGATGTGCAGGAATTAAATTGTGACAGCTTTCTCAAAAAGTGACATCATGTTTGTCACATGACAGTGCCACATTTCCATCTCAATAAAATGAATGGACTGAGCTGCAGCATGACCATGTGACCAACGAACCCATGTTGTTTTTTAAAGTCGCGCACAACCCCTTCAAACACACAAACAATTTGGGTATGTGCACATATACATATTTACTTATGAATGTGTATATATTTATACTGTATATGTAGGTAATGTACCTGTATGTATAGTATATAACCAATTAACCAATATATATATTAACCAATATACTGTATATCTGTAAATGTCATCCCATGATACATCACTTCCCAGTAAATGCTGACTGTGACTGCTTAGATCCTTCAGTTGATTGATTCATCACACGGTCATGGCTCTTGTTCCTTCACTAATAATGTGAAGGAACAACAGAAAGTCTTTTTTCCTAGGGTTGTTATCCACATTCCCAAATATCATAAAGTATGAACATAAAATATACCTATATCTATATACATGCATATTAATGTGCTGTTTGTCCTAGAAAAAACACGGAATAGATCACCTTCTCCACCTCCCCTACCAGAGAGAACTGAGGACTCGTATATGATTGCTGATGAAGCTTGTTGTGAGTATAAAGACAGAATAATAATGGTCATAGGATCATCATGATAATACATGCTGCTTTTTTAATTGTGAAATAAATGGAACCAACATATAAAAATGTTTTATCTATTTTCCAGTAAAATATATTAAAATTTACATTTATTACTTCCTTTTAGGCAATATCTTAAGGCTCATGCATATAGTCATATTGCCAATCCATGTAGTATGGTACAACTGATCTATGTAACTAGAAGGAGTTAATGGAGGGATAAAGTAGTTATTTTCTTAGTTTGTTATGTAATGTAGAGTTAAAGGGAGAATATCCATGATTTTCTCCAGTTATATGAGTAAATAGTGTCTTCCATCGCGATTTTTAAATCACATTTTTTGTGTTTCATGTTTTCTCTACTTTTCACAATTTGTTTGTTTGGATCTGTATTTTAACCAAAAATGGATTAAAAGGTAACTTTTAGAATATTTGAAGTGTTGCAAACTTTTCTTCTCTTCAATTTTTGTGGGCCCTGGTGCAATGTTTTGTCCGGGTCCACTACTTCATCTCTACAGAGAATTCTTGATAGTGATGGTTACAGGAGCTAAAGAGTTTAATCCACCTTAGTGTGGTTAGGGTAATCTGTGGGTCTCCTTGACTTATGGGCATCATCGAAGCTACAATCTCAATACTGATGTCAGTGCTTATGGGCTCCCTATGGCTCCTGGGCCCCGGTGAGACTGCACCCTCTGCAACCCCTAAAGTTACACCGCTGATCATCCATTTCAATAGATATCTGAAATCTGAAATCAGAGCTTGAATCAGGTGGACTACAGTTATTAAATGAAAGCAATTGTCAGCCATTGATTTTCACAACCCTCCATTGGCCATTTTTATTCCAGCAGTACCAAAAAAAGTAAACATGTATATCAACTATTTACAGGTATTCCCTTCAGTCGATCCGTGGAATCAACAGTTTGCAAGTAATCCAAACCATGCAAAAAAAGTTTTGTATAATTGTTACTAGTCAGTATTACCAAGCTGAAAATATGTTCTAGACGTGCCAAGTTTTACATTATTTTGTATCTGCGTAGGAAAAGGCTTAAACACAGGATTCAACTATAAACGACTATAATTATAGAGCAAAGTTTCAATTTGAGATAAGAATCTAAATGTTAACATTATGTATTGAACATTACTAACTACTTTTCAGCGTGTGCCTGCTGTTAGACCTTACTCATAGGCTACTCTACTTTTTCAGATATAGAAAGCATTGTTCCAGAAATCCCTGAGCCTTTACATCTCATTGAAACAGAAATCAGTGGCTCGGCGCCATCTTCACAGCCTGAACAACAAATCACCAGAAAAAAGGTAATGAATGCTTTGAAAGCAGCAAACATGAGTGTTCAAAGGGTTCTCGTCTACAGAACTTCCATTTTCACATTTATATGGTAATTTACCATTAGGAGTGATAACCCAATGCATTGAGGTAATAGTAGTAAACCTTGTAAGAGTTCCTCTACAAGCGTACAATTATATCAACAAATGGTTGGCAAAATGGTTTTATCTCTAAATTATAAATCACATTCATACAACTGAGAATTTTGTGGTGTGACTAAAATTACATAGTCAATTCCCCAATATATATTCTAGAAGGAACCCACTAAGGATGGTGCATTTTTTTTTCATCTTTAATCTCCACCTTCCAAGAGCTATGACTTTGTTACTTGTCTGTATTAGAGCATAGTTTATGCAGAACAAATTGTACATCATAATCTCACCACTTAAAATCAGTATATTATAGAATGGGAAAAATACACAATAGCACCATTTTCTTATGGGTTCAAATTGGTTGGTTTATGGTTTTCCACCATGCAGTACAAATGATACGTTATTTATATTCTGCAGCTCAGCTTGATTACAGCTGTAACAAATTTATAAAGTTTAACAACTAAAAATTATTTGCAACACCATGTTATGACGTCCGTAACTTTTTAATATTTTCATAGAAGGAGCTGAGTGAGGGGTTTTTTTTGTTGTTGTTTGCAGGACAAGGTGTCACTCTATTTTGGGGAATGTGAAACACTTTGATCAAATTATAGTCATTTTGTAAGGGAATTGCTAGGACAGCAATTCCTCAGTAGCTGCTGGGGAACCCTGGGGGAAAGGGCACAAGAGACAATGATCCCTAAGCTGAAACCCCCCGCTGTCCCTTCCTGCTTGCTGGTCTTATCCTAAGTAATAGGCGACAACTGGTCGTCGGGCCCTTTCTATATACGTGAAATCGCAGAATGCAGACAAGACAAACAACAACAAAGGGAGGTCAGCTAGCCAAGGATCCGGTAACAGTCAAGCAACACAGTACAGAATCAAAATCCAATAGGATAGTCAGAGGGTAAGCCAGAGGTCAAGAATAAGAATACAAGTAACAAACAGCAAGAGAAACACCAGCATGCACAAGATAATAGCAAGCACCAATGTGAATGGGAGAAAACAATAAAAAGGAAGGAAGAACCCACCCCAGACCTGATAGGAAGATAGGCTGTCAATCACACAGGCAAGAGAAACAATAACCATTAGAGGGGCAGAGGGAAACCAATGTGAAGGAGATTGGTGTGGTGGTAAATCAGTTACCCAGGTGAGGGAATAGGACAGTGTTCAGACAACATAAGAAGAACCCAAAGCAAAGAATCAAAACCGAACACCTCTTCTGCGCTGAAGTTCGAGCGGACGTAACACATTTAGGGTGGGTTTTCTATCATGTTAACAAACTCTGCCTTTTCAAATATGCAATGAGGCCTAAAACATTTTCAAGCAAAATTTATGTTCTGAAAGCCAATGGTTGCTCCCTATTTTTGGGCCCTATCATATGTCCAGACATAGGGTGAGGGCCGCAATAGGGATATGTCAGTAAAAAACAATGTGATATGTTTTGGGGTGTTCTTTTGAAATTACAGATTTGTGCTACTTTAAATCCTGCAAAAAAATTATGGGGGTCAAAATATTCACTATTTTTTTTTTTTTTAAATGTAGATTGTGAGCCCCACATAGAGCTCACAATGTACATTTTTCCCTGTCAATATGTCTTTTTTGGAATATGGGATGGAAATCCATGCAAACACGGGGAGAACATACAAACTCCTTGCAGATGGTTTTATGCCCTTGGTGGGACTCCAGTGCTGCAAGGCTGCAGTGCTAACCACTCTACAAAATATTCACTATTTTTACACAAAATGTGGGTCCTGAAAGCCATTGGGCAGGGGTGGGCAATTAATTTTCCCATGGGGCCGTATAAGAAATTGAAACTATGCTAGAGGGCCGCGCCACGGCAAATTTAGCTCCACCCACTTCTACGTTGACTCCGCCCATTCCCAATCATCTTTCCTTGTGCCCCCACACAGTATAATCCTCCTACAGTCACCCGTACACTATATGCCCCCACATTGTAATGTTCCCTTCCAACTGCCCCACGGTATTAAGCCCCTCTCCTGGTGCCCCAGTATAAACTGGTGGAAACTAGAGGGGACATGAAACTGGAGCAGCTGGAGGGGGACATTAAACAGTGGGGGTAGTTGGAGGGTGGCAATAAATTGACAGCTGGAGCGGGACATGAAACTGGGGGGCAACTAGAGGGGGACATTAAAATCGGGAAGCTGGAAGCAGACATTAAACTGTAGGGGTAGCTGGAAGGTGACATTAAACTGGGGGCAACTAGAGGCAGACAGGTCCCCCTACAGCTTCCTCCACGGCTTAATGTCCCCCCAGTCTGTGCCCTCTTCATCTACCCCCAGTTTTATGTCCCCCCCTCCATTTCTCCCTCAGTTTCATATCCCCCTTTATTTTCCCCATTTCATGTGTCCCCCCCCCCCCCTCCATCTGCCATCTCTGCCCTAGTATAACATTCCCCTTCCATCTCTGCCCTAGGTTACGGAGACACACACATATATAGACAGACAGACATAGACAGACACACATATAGACAGGCACACATATAGACACACACACATACAGACACATATAAACAGATACACATATAGACAGGCACACATACAGACACATATAGACAGGCACACATACAGACACATACAGATAGACACACATATAGACAGGCACACATATAGACACACACACATATAGACACACATATAGACAGGCACACATATAGACACACACACATACAGACACATATAGACACACACACATATAGATACATACAGACAGACACACATATAGACACACATATAGACACACACACATATAGACACACACACACTCTCTCTCTCCACCCTGCAGCTCACCTTACATCTCTCAGTACTTTATGACATGCTCCACATCTCCATCTTCGGCCGGCACTAAGACACGCCCCCTAGACACGCCCCCTAGACACACCTCCCTAGACAAAGCTGTGCGGGCCGGACTGAATCAGTCAGAGGGCCGGATGTGGCCCGGGGGCCGGACTTTGCCCAGGTCTGCCATTGGGTATTCTTTCCCTGACTATATATTTGCTTCAAAAGTCACATGTTCTGTTGGTATGTCATTGCAGCAGTCGAGACCAAAAAGGGTTAAGTTAGGTATGTTGGGGATTGTTAAGGTATTACTATATCTTCTTTCTACTGTATTTTATAGCCTACTAAGCCATATGAAACAAAAATGTATGTGGATGGACAACCCACGTACATAGAAAATATTTTGCACCCATGTGTGATTTGGAACTATTTTCTAATTTACTTACTGCAGCCAGAGACTTAGACTAGATATGGCCTTCAACCAACATTCAAAGGATTCATGTAAAAGAAATGCAAAATATGTCTGTCATCTGTAATTATGATTATAAAAATATTTTTGTGCGTGTCTATTCAATTTTTTTCTCAATTTACAGAGCCTGAAAATATTAAGAAATGTGAAAAAAAGTAAGTCTAAATTTTAAAAAATCTTTTCATTTAAATTTTAGTAATAAACATAAAATTTAGATACTTTGCAAACATAATATTTCTGTATGCTCAGGATTTGCTAGGACAGAATGGGGCTCACAGCAACTGATTCTCCCCTAATGTAACATCTATTATCCACATCATAAATGGAACATCAAACAATAGTACAATACATATTAAGGGGTCCAGAAATGTATTGCCCTTTAATATTGTAATAAATGCCCCTACTCCATCAAACCATAACCCCAATACACTAGAAATACCCAAGCAAAAGAAAAATTAAGAGTATAGTACTCAGTATCACGACAATGATTTTAAAAAGTAATAATGTTTATTATATCCATTAAAATAGTACATAATAGTATATAAGACAAAACATAATTTCTAAGGGTAATACATTTCTAAGAGGACCTTAGTGTCATATAGATCCGAAATAGCAAAGGGCATGACATAAAAAAGCAACAACTGTATACATATGTCACGTATCTAATGTATCATCATAGTGATGTTAAACGACCTAGAGTCTATGCAGGGAATTTAGTTCATAATTAGAGATGAGCGAACAGTGAAATATTCGATATTCGTTATTTGTTTCGAATAGCCGCTCAATATTCAACTATTCAAACTAATATCGAACCCCATTATAGTCTATGGGGAAAAATGCTTTGTTTCAGGGGAACCCACCATTCGACTCAGGAGGGTCACCAAGTCCACTATGACACCTCAGCAAATGATGCCAACACCTCTGGAATGCAACTGGGACAGCAGGGGAAGCATGTCTGGGGGCATCTAACAAGCCCAAGTCACAGTTTTACCGCACCATCAGAGCCTATCAACTACACACTTTCCACACTCTAAAAAAACTCTATCAAAGTGGGAAAATACCTGTAAATCTTCTTTCCTCCCCAATTGGATGGACAGAAACCCAAATTTTACTCTAATGAAACCTTAACAAGCACCCCTTTAAATCACGTTGCCCATGACACCCACATATGGAATAGGCAATGGGAAATCCAACAGTACCCACCCTTAACTGTCATTGTGGATGTGTGTGTGTGTGTGTGTGTGTGTGTGTGTGTGTGTGTGTGTGAGTGATGTGGTAAGACCTTCCAAAATTCACTTTTCTGGCGCTTAACATGAGCCCTTCCAAATTAAGTTAGAGGCCCTTAAGCTGAGCTGAGCAGAGATTGGGGCCCTTTAGGTGACTTCAGCCTCTTACCAGCAGAGTTTTAGGCCCTTTAACTTAATTGAGCCTTGCACCAGCAGTATTTTTGTCCCTTGGAGTGAGTTAAGCCTCTAACCAGCAGAGTTGGGGGGAATCCGGGTGGATTGAGACTCTAACCAACAGAGTTGGGGGGAATCAGGGTGGATTGAGACTCTAACCAGCAGAGTTGGGGGGAATCAGGGTGGATTGAGCTTAGTAGGAGCAGAATTGTGCAACGCTGATGGTGGAGGAGTATGAGGAGGAGGAGGAATTGTAGAGGGTGAGCACACACATGAAACTTCATGTCAGGGTGCTTGACACTGGTGAACATAAAAATTATGGGTCTATCCAGTGGCTGTTCATTTTGATCAGTGTCAGTCGGTCAGCACTGTCAGCTGACAGCCGGCTGCGCTTATCCGTAATTATGCCACCGGCTGCGCTGAAGACCCTTTCCGAAAGCACGCTGGCAGCAGGGCGGGAAAAGACCTCCAATGCATACAGCGCAAGTTCCAGCCACAAATCCAATTTGGAGACCCAATAAGTATAAGGCGCAGAAGGATCAGAGACGACAAGGCTGGGGTTGGCCAGGTACTCCCGCAACATGTGCCCATACTTGTCCCTCCTGGTGACACTAGGCCCCTCAGTGGTGGTAGTTTGGCGAGGGGGTGCCATTAACGTGTCCCAGACCTTGGAGAGTGTGCCCCTGCCGGGTGTGGACCGGATGGCAGTTGTTAGCCGGTTGGAGGAACTCTCCTCGATGCCGACAATGAGAGTTGGAAAAATCTCCATCATATTCTACACCAGTTGCTTGTGGCAATCACTAATGCGACTGGCCCTCCCCTCTACCGGAATAACAGACGATATGTTATTTTTATACCGGGGGTCGAGGATTGCAAAAATCCAGTAGTGGTTGCTCTCCAGGATTTTGACAATGCGTTTGTCAGTTGAAAAGCACCCCAACATGAATTCAGCCATGTGTGCCAGAGTGTTACTTGGCATGACTTCGCTGTCCCCACCAGAATGGTCACTCTCCATTTCCTCCTCTTCTTCCTCCTCCTCCTTCCATTTCCATCTGCGCTGCAGCAATGGGATGCAATGAACTTCCCCGCTAGCCTCCTTTGTGACAATGAGATCATCTGCCACTTCGTCATCCTCCTCCTCCTCTTCCTCCCTCAATATACGCTGTGAAGCGGGCAGGAGTGTGCACTGACTATCCTGCTGGGATGGTTCTGCTTATATGCCCGACTCCTCAGCGTACAATGCATTATCCCTGATGGCGATGAGGGATTCAAGCATCACACACAGGAGTGGGATTGTGACACTCACGAGTGCGTCGTCACAGTTGACCCTCCTGGTGGACTCCTCAAAGACACGCAAGATTTCGCATAAGTCTGCCATCCATGGCCACTCATGGTGCAGAAACCGTGGGAGCTGACTCTGAGGAACCCTTGGGTTTTGGAGATGGTACTCCATCAAGGGTCTCTGCTGCTCACACACTCTGCTCAACAGGTGGTATGTCGAGTTCCAGTGTGTGGGGACGTCGCACAACAGCCGGTGTTCTGGCAGATGGAGGTGTTGCTGGAAGCTTCGGAGGCTAGCAGCAGCTATTGTAGACTTGCAAAAGTGGGCATACAAGCACCGCACTTTCACCAGTAGCTCTAGTAAATTGGGTAAGTTTTTAAAAACTGTTGTACCACTAAATTGAAAACGTGGGCCAGGCATGGAACGTGTTGGAGGTTGGCAAGCTCCAGAGCCGCTACAAAGTTCCGGCAGTTATCACACACGACCATGCCTGGGCCCAGGTGCAGCGGCGAAAACCATGTTGACGTCTGATCGAGGAGGGCATCCCTCACCTCGGAGGTAGTGTGCTGTCTGTCCCCCAAGTTGATGAGCTTCAGCACAGCCTGCTGACGTCTCCCCACACCAGTGCTGCAGCGTTTCCAACAGGTAGCTGGGGTCGATGTGATGGCAGAAGCGGAGGAGGAGGGTGGTGGTTCAGAGCCCCTGCCAGGAATGTTGGGCGGGGAAATGAGGTGGACCGCCCCAGTTTGTGACTGGGTCCCAGCTTCAACTACATTCACCCAGTGTGCCGTCAGTGAAATGTAGCGTCCCTGTCCGCATGCACTTGTGGACCTTTGTGCAAAGCACGGAACTTAGGGCCCATCTGATGTTGCATGACAAATGCTGGTGCAAGGCAGGGACGGCACAGCGGGAGAAGTAGTGATGGCTAGGGAAGGCATAGCGAGGTGCCACACTTGCCACCAGGTCACGGAAGGCCTGAGTTTCCACAAGCCGGAACGACATCTCCTGGGCCAGAAGTTTGGAGATGTGCGCGTTTAAGGTTTGTGCATAGGGGTGGGTAGCACTGTATTTTTGCCTACGTTCAAACATCTGGGAGATGGTGAGTTGCTGGGAAGAGGCGCATGATGGTGCACGAGAAGGAGCTGAGGCAGGAAAAGGGGAGGATGAGGGAGAAGTCTCCAAAGTGGTGGAGGCAGATGTGGAGGTGTCCTGGCTGCTGGTCTGGACTGCAGCGCCAGCACTGGCAACAGTGGGAGAGGTAGTGGCGGCAACGCTGGACGATGATTTTCCTGCATTTTCTCTCTCCCACTAAGCCCAGTGCTTGCTTCCCAAATAACAGCGCATGGCAGTGGTCGTAAGGTTGCTCTTTTCAGAGCCCCTACTCAGTTTCGAGTTGCAGAGTGTGCAAACCGCACTATATTTGTCCTCCGCACATACATTAAAAAATTTCCACCAAGACCGTGGCCTCAATGTGGGAGTTTTTCTAGGCTGGCTAGAATAGGGAACATTTTGGGCCCTGCTGGCTGTGGCCTGGCTTCGGTGAAGCAGCTGTCCTCTGCCTCTACACATGCCTCTGCCTCTAACCACCCTCTTTGGTGCTGCACTCCCCTCCACATCTACACTTCTTTCCCCGCTTGACATCCCCCCTGTCCAGCTCGGGTCAGTGTCCTCGTTGTCCACCACCTCCTCTTCCAACTCCTCTCTCGGCTCCTCCTCCTGCACACCGACCATGTCAACAGGCTGCCCTGATGGCAACTGTGTCTCGTCATCGTCGTCACTAAGGGCCGATTGCTGGTCAACAACAACAACAGGAGATGGTGGATGCTCCAGTGTTTGGGCATCAGGACACAGAAACTCATCTGGTACCTCCTGTGATTCAGGACGTGGTGGGACAGAGAGAGGGACAGTAAATGGACCCAAAAACAGCTCCTGGGAGGTGGGAAAGGTGGGATTACTTTGCTGGGAAGACTGGGCATGTTGTGAGGAAGGAGGACCAGACTGTTGGGTAGGAAGAGCAGTTGAGGTAGAGGCTGACTGGCTGGTGGAGAATGTGCTGGAAGCATTGTCTGCCAGCCATTTTAACAGGTTAGGGTTGCACCCGTCACCCTACTTAATGTGGCCATCAAGCGGGGGACTGTGGGGAAGCGCAATGCTTGCTACCACAGAACAGTAGGCACAGGAAACGCTGTTGGTTGACCACAACCTTGCTCCCCAGCTACATTTCCATGCCCTCATCCTCGTCCCCATCCTCGTCCCTTTGCGCTAGCCTTGCACATTTTAAAATGTATAGTAATGCCCTTTTTATGGTCTATACACTGAGGAAAGCTGGTTTGAGCGTATATAGCCGGACTGAATTGCTCTGTATCCCTGTTAGGTGTTTGGGGGGACACCGCCTGCAAAGCTGGGTTGAGCTTATTTATCTGGACTGAATTGCTCTGTTTCCCTGTTTTGGGGGGACATCCCGTGGAAAGTTCGACTCCTCTCCCTGCAGTATATAGCTCTGAAAAGAGCTGTTGTTTTTCTTCCTTTTTTCCCTGCCTACTAGAAGCTAATACCTATCTAGCCCTCAGCAGATCTCTTTCTCTCCCTATCTCTCACCGCAAATGTCACGAAGTTGGCGGCTGATGTTCTTATAAATCAGAGGTCACATGTTTTCGGCAGCCAATGGGTTTTTTCAATTTTTTTCAATGCTTCCTTTGTCGTAGTTCCTGTCCCATCTCCCCTGCACAGTTATTGGTGCAAAAAACACGCCAGGGAAGGTGGGAGGGGATACAATTTTTTAGTGTGTGGTATTCAATTGGAAACGAATACCTCGAACGGCCTGATATTCGATCGAATACCTATTCGATCGAACGGCGTTCGCTCATCTCTATTCATAATACAACCATGGACATGTAGTCACATCCAAATTTCATATATAGACTAAAAAACAGGCATATCAAATCGATCCTATAATCACATACAGTTAAAATCTAGTGATATTATTCCCACATAGGTCAATACTCAACAGGTGTTTAAACTATGAATGTGCCTTACATTATACAAGGCAGGTGGATACAATAGTAATTTGTACACTGCTGAGAAGTTCAATGTAACAGCCATTAGGAGTAAATAACAAACCTCCATTCATATAGCCCAGTAATGGAAACATACCCATAAGTGTGCAGTTAGTACAGTCCTATGAAAAAGTTTGGGCACCCCTATTAATCTTAATCATTTTTAGTTCTAAATATTTTGGTGTTTATAACAGCCATTTCAGTTTGATATATCTAATAACTGATGGACACAGTAATATTTCAGGATTGAAATGAGGTTTATTGTACTAACAGAAAATGTGCAATATGCATTAAACCAAAATTTGACCGGTGCAAAAGTATGGGCACCTCAACAGAAAAGTGACATTAATATTTAGTAGATCCTCCTTTTGCAAAGATAACAGCCTCTAGTCGCTTCCTGTAGCTTTTAATCAGTTCCTGGATCCTGGATAAAGGTATTTTGGACAAACAATTCAAGTTCAGTTAAGTTAGATGGTCGCCGAGCATGGACAGCCCGCTTCAAATCATCCCACAGATGTTCAATGATATTCAGGTCTGGGGACTGGGATGGCCATTCCAGAACATTGTAATTGTTCCTCTGCAGGAATGCCTGAGGATTTGGAGCGGTGTTTTGGATCATTGTCTTGCTGAAATATCCATCCCCGGCGTAACTTCAACTTCGTCACTGATTCTTGAACATTATTCTCAAGAATCTGCTGATACTGAGTGGAATCCATGCGACTCTCAACTTTAACAAGATTCCCGATGCCGGCATTGGCCACACAGCCCCAAAGCATGATGGAACCTCCACCAAATTTTACAGTGGGTAGCATGTGTTTTTCTTGGAATGCTGTTTCTTTTTGGACGCCATGCATAACGCCTTTTTTTATAACCAAACAACTCAATTTTTGTTTCCAAAATGAAGCTGCCTTGTCCAAATGTGCTTTTTCATACCTCAGGCAACTCTATTTGTGGCGTACGTGCAGAAACGGCTTCTTTCTCATCACTCTCCCATACAGCTTCTATTTGTGCAAAGTGCGCTGTATAGTTGACCGATGCACAGTGACACCATCTGCAGCAAGATGATGCTGCAGCTCTTTGGAGGTGGTCTGTGGATTGTCCTTGACTGTTCTCACCATTCTTCTTCTCTGCCTTTCTGATATTTTTCTTGGCCTGCCACTTCTGGGCTTAACAAGAACTGTCCCTGTGGTCTTCCATTTCCTTACTATGTTCCTCACAGTGGAAACTGACAGGTTAAATCTCTGAGACAACTTTTTGTATCCTTCCCCTGAACAACTATGTTGAACAATCTTTGTTTTCAGATCATTTGAGAGTTGTTTTGAGTAGCCCATGATGCCACTCTTCAGAGGAGATTCAAATAGTAGAACAACTTGCAATTGGCCACCTTAAATACCTTTTCTTATGATTGGATACATCTGGCTATGAAGTTCAAAGCTCACTGAGGTTACAAAACCAATTTTGTGCTTCAGTAAGTCAGTAAAAAGTAGTTAGGGGAATTCAAATCAATAAAATGATAAGGGTGCCCATACTTTTGCACCGGTCAAATTTTGGTTTAATGCATATTGCACATTTTCTGTTAGTACAATAAACCTCATTTCAATCCTGAAATATTACTGTGTCCATCAGTTATTAGATATATCAAACTGAAATGGCTGTTGCAAACACCAAAATATTTAGAACAAAAAATGATTAAGATTAATAGGGGTGCCCAAACTTTTTCATAGGACTGTAAATGTTCCCTGCACCTGCTGACACCACACCTAACACACTCTTTGACTGCGCCTTTATCAGGGGTTTGTTCAATTGAAGGCACAATGGTCTCAATGTATTTTGCTATAGCATGGCTTCTCGGTTTTTTGTTTTTGTTTCTTTTTTACTACAGCCTCACTCGCCAGAATATTGTCTCTCAAACCCTGTAGAACATTACATGTGCACAAAGAGAGTTAATTGTCTTCTTAAACTAGAGACTGGCACAGCTATATAAAGGACTGGGAAGAATATACTGCTTTCAGAAGTACCTCCCCTGCTGCCTCTCACCATCAGCTAGAAGACACCTCTCTATGATGTGCTCTTTGCAGTCGCCTTAGAGTATAGATCAATATAATTGTTGCCATTATGGAAAACGCATACTTTTCAGATTAAATTTAGCTTACTGTGTATTGTACTGTAGATCTGTGTGTTTATGTGAAAGAACATTTATAGCAAATGAATAAACTAAATGCACAATTGAAACACATGTTAAAATGAACCTTAATAGCCTGTTGTTTATAGGACTAATATTACACAATAAGCTGCTGTTAGAGATGATCTATAGCTCTGTAAGTTAGAAGTAAAATATTTTTGTTCTTTTCATAGATGTTTGCGGTCTGGCAAAAGCCGAATCTTCCTCTTCTCAATCAAGTAGTCCCCTCTCATTTTTACATTTTGGTAATTTTAAAAGCTTTTTTTTATTTATTTGTTTCTGTTTTGTTCTAATTAATATAGCATCAGCATATTCTGCAGACCAGTACAGATATTGTCAGCAGTCTTTGACCCCAAAGCTGCTTGCAATAATTTTTTTTATATGATAGGCACACACATTAGGCCAGTTTCATGGATTGCCATTTATGTTATTAATAAGTTGCAGATATACAAGATGCAGATGTTGTCCTTGGTTAGCTTTGAACAAGAGACCCCAGTGCTGCAAAGCAACAATGCTAACCTCCAATCTCAGCATCTTCATATTTCTCAGGGCTCGTTCACATCTGCGCCCGGTCTCTGTTCTGCAGGTTTCCGTTTCCTGCACAAAATAGAGGCAGGAGACGGAAACCTTCAGGACACTTTCATACCCATTCATTTGAATGAAACCGTTTTTTTTTTTAAATGGGACACAGAGTCGGACATGCAGTACTCTGTGTCCGATTTAAAAAAAACAGTTTCGAGAGCATAAAACGCTCACCGCCGCACCCGATCTGACAGGTTACCGTCTTCTGCATGCAGAAGACGGAAACCACAGAACGGAGACCCGAACGATAGTGTGAACCTAGCGTCAGTAGGTAAAACTCACAACAATGTTTTTAAGGCTGAAGTCCTAAGTAGTGTAAACGCTGCGGCAAAAACAGTGGCGATTTACAGTCTCTACAATACCTTTCACACATTGTAGAAAAATACCGGCAGTGAAAATGGTGTGATTTCCAAAACTGTCTCGTAAACAAGAGAACCGACTATACCTAAAATTTTCATTATGTGTAGGGAATAAGTGCCAGATCTTGAGAAGTCCAACAACTCCTACAGCCCCCTTCACGCCTACTGGTCTGTCTCCTGGTAGCGCCTTCAGTGTGCCACGTTGCACCACAGACTGTTCAGGAGTTGGCAGATGCATTAGTCCAGGCCTGGGAGGAGATCCCTCAGGAGACCATCCACAACATCATCAGGAGCATGCCCAGGCATTGTAGGGAGGTCATACAGACATGTGGAGGCCACACTACTACTGAGCCTCATTTTGACATGTTTCAAGAACATTCCATCAAAGTTGGATCAGCCTGTGGTGTGTTTTTCCACTTTAATTTTGGGGGTGACTCCAAATCCAGGCCTCCATTGGTTAATAAATTTGATTTCCATTGATGACTTTTATGTGATTTTGTTGTCATCACATTCAAATTTGCACAGAACAAAGTATTCAATGAGAATATTTCATTCATTCAGATCTAGGATGTGTGATTTGAGTGTTCCCTTTATTTTTTGAGCAGTGTATATTGCACCCTTATCCTTTCAGTGAAACTTTTTCTCAACTTCTGATCAATCACCATCTTGGCTTATATATTTCTCTTTCTTTATGCTCTACTATCAGCAGCATAGCATCACATACAAAGTTAAAGACTTATGATATCTACCTGTTGGGAACAGTGTAATTATCCTTTTCTCTATATTCTTATAAATAATCTGAGACTATTAACTATATAGTTATGGATGCTGAGCTATAAGCGTCTTCATTAGAACTACATCACAGGAACTGTCTGATCATCAGTAGTTAATGACAGAAGTTTCTACCTTCCCCTGTGGGAACCGAGTCAGAGAGACATCACATAACCCAACAGATAAAGAGGAATAAGCAAATAAGGTGATATTTGCTGAATTATATATTGGGAAGGAGGTACATAATGGAGGCATCTTTAAATAAATCAAATGCATAGTTACAGGTAACTTTGGACAGCACCAGTCAAAGTGTATAAAGGTCCACACCATATATATCACATTTTAGACAAATATAGAAATCTCTTTGGCCTATCTCCCTATCTTATAAAAATGAATTCTTGTCTGTCTGTCTGTCTGTCTGTCCGTCTGTCTGTACTCTAATGCGAACCAAACGACTGGACCGATCTTCACCAAATTTGGTACAGAGATACTTCAGGTATCCGGGAAGGTTTAAGACGAGACTCCAACTCGCTCGGACGTACCGTTGCTGAGATACAGCATTCCAAATACAGTGCCCCCCCCCCTTAGCCAATACAAACCTGCAAGTCTTTCACTCATATTCCAACTGCAATACACACGGTCACTCCACATGCACAATACAACATTGATATCCAAACTGAGATACACGCATCAGAGGATTAGATACACAGATCAGCACACAGTATCACATGCCAGAGGATTAGATACACGGGTCTGCACACAGTCCCACACACCAGAGGATTAAATACGCATTTCTGCACAAAGTTCCACACACTGAAGGATTTGATATGTGCATTTGCACACGGTTTCACATGCCAAAGGATTAGATACAGGCATCTACACACAGTTCCACACTCCAGAGGATTAGATACGTGCGTCTGCACACGCCATAGGATTAGATACACGCGTCTGCACACAGTTCCACATTCCAGAGGATTAGATATGCGCGTCTGCACACAGTTCCACATTCCAGAGGATTAGATACACGCATCTGCACACAGTTGTACATGCCATAGGATTAGATACACGCGTCTGCACACAGTACCACATGCAGTAGGATTAGATATGCGCGTCTACACATAGTTCCACACGCCAAAGGATTAGATATGCACGTCTGCACACAGTACCACACGGGGGAGGATTAGATACGCGTGTCTACACACAGTACCACATGCCATAGGATTAGATACGCGCATCTGCACACAGTACCACATGCCGGGGGATTGGATACGCGCGTCTACACACAGTTCCACACGCCGTAGGATTAGATACGCGCCTCTTCACATAATACCATACAGGGGAGGATTAGATACATGTGTCTTCACACAGTTGTACACGCCATAGGATTAGATACAGGGTCTGCACACAGTCCCACACACCAGAGGATTAAATACGCACTTCTGCACACAGTACCACATGCCATAGGATTAGATACGTGCGCCTGCACATGGTTCCACATGCCGAAGCATTAGATACAGGCGTCTACACACAGTTCCACACTCCAGAGGATTAGATACACAGATCAGCACACAGTATCACACGCCAGAGGATTAGATACACGGGTCTCCACACAGTCCCACACACCAGAGGATTAAATATGCATTTCTGCACACAGTTCCACACACTGAAGGATTTGATACACGCGTCTGCACACGGTTCCACATGCCGAAGGATTAGATACAGGCGTCTACACACAGTTCCACACTCCAGAGCATTAGATACGTGCGTCTGCACACATTTGTACACGCCATAGATTTAGATACACGCGTCTGCACACGGTTCCACATGCTGAAGGATTAGATACAGGCGTCTACACACAGTTCCACACTCCAGAGCATTAGATACGTGCGTCTGCACACATTTGTACACGCCATAGGATTAGATACACGCGTCTGCAGACAGTACCACATGCAGTAGGATTAGATACGCGCGTCTACACATAGTTCCACACGCCAAAGGATTAGATACGCGCCTCTTCACACAATACCACACTTTGGAGGATTAGATACGTGTCTCTGCACACAGTACCACAAGCCAGAGAATTAGATACGCGTCTCAGCACACAGTATCACACAGGGGAGGATTAGATACGCGTGTTTACACACAGTACCACACGGGGGAGGATTAGATACGCGCGTCTACACACAGTACCACATGCCATAGGATTAGATATGCGCATCTGCACACAGTACCACATGCCGGGGGATTGGATACACGCCTCTACACACAGTTCCACACGCCGTAGGATTAGATACGCGCCTCTTCACACAATACCACACAGGGGAGGATTAGATACACGTGTCTTCACACAGTTGTACACGCCATAGGATTAGATACGTGCGTCTACACACAGTACCACATGCCTTAGGATTAGATACACGCGTCTGCACACAGTACCACATGCCGTAGGATTAGATATGCGCGTCTACACACAGTACCACATGCCGTAGGATTAGATACACGTGTCTACACACAGTTCCACACGCCGTAGGATTAGATACGCGCCTCTTCACACAATACCACACGGGAGGATTAAATACGTGCGTCTGCACACAGTACCACACGCCAGAGGATAAGATAAGCGCATCTACACACAGTACCACATGCCTTAGGATTAGATACACGCGTCTGCACACAGTACCACATGCCGTAGGATTAGATACACGTGTCTACACACAGTTCCACACGCCGTAGGATTAGATACGCGCCTCTTCACACAATACCACACAGGGGAGGATTAGATACGTGCATCTGCACACAGTACCACATGCCAGAGTCATTAGATATGCGCGTCTGCACACAGTTTCACTTACTGGAGGATTAGATACGCGCCTCTTCACACAATACCACACGGGGAGGATTAGATATGTGCATCTGCACACAGTATCACACCAACAAGGATTGGATACTTGCATCTAAACACAGTACTACACGGGGAAGGATTAGATACAGCTTTACTCCAGGTATCCATAACAACTGATCACAGGTTTTTCACTGACATCCAAAATGAGATACACATAATCACATGACGCTTATGGACATACACACAAACAACATACAAAATACACCAGTGCAAAATTGGACAATTCTTATGGGGCCACTACACAAACATAAAATGTAATATACCCGTGCGAAGCCGGGTCCTCCCTCTAGTATAATATAAAAATTTTGGAGAATGAATAACATAAATTTTGAGAAAAGGTGGGATTGATTCAGAATATCTAGTTGCAATGTATGTAACCCCCCTCTGTCTGTTAGTTAGGACTGGGATACCACTTTAGTTGTCTACCTGGTACAAGCTCTGAACAAAGCATGGATATCAGTGGCGTAACAATTGCAGTCTGGTTGTCAGGAAGTGCGACTGGACCCGGAGGGATATGGTGCCTGCACCAGCTGGATATGATCAGGGCCCCAGACCACCATGAAAGCAGACAGGGAAAGCCTGGTTCTTTAACTACTATGCATATTGGCAATAGAGTAGTGTTAGACCCCAGACTGTTAGGATTCTGCAGATCAGCGGTTTCCCACAGCACACAGATCCCTGTATTGTTTACATGCCTGGCGTTGTGCTACTCACACAATGTATTCTTGCTAACTGCAGTTGTGGGTACTATAGTTGTATGCCTTTCAAGTATCTGATCTGATGTACAGTAGTTAGGGGGTATGGGGCCTTGCACATAAGTTTGCATTGGGGCCAACAAGACTTTAGTTATGCCACTGATGGCTACCAAAACAGTGATTTGTTTGAAAAACTGTTTTTGTTGAGTACAATGTACAAGGTAATAGTTACAATTCACCAGATGAAGATATTGTACAACATTTTGGTATATAAAGCCTAAAATCAAAAGTCGAGTCATGTCTGGAGAGGGCAAGAGAATGCAGCATGAAAGGTGTAGGCATTGGGCTGATCTTGGAAGAGGGCGGTCAATGGAAATAGTGTTTGTGTCTGAAAAGGGGAAAAGAGTTATCTAACTAAAAGTGTCTGCTTGGACACCAACCATGGAGACCATGTTTTGAGGTAGGTCAGTCTGAACATAGTGTTTCAATGGGCAAGCTCCTCCATCCTGCAGATATCAAAGACTTTGTTGGCCCATTGAAGGAAGGTGGGAGGTATTCTTCCTGTGTAATGGTATTAAGAGTTTTGCTACTATTAGGAGGAAAGTGGCCAGATTTTCCCCTGCGGGATTGGTAGGTGTCGTGAGGAAGCCAGAATAGGACGTGATCGAGTGTGCAGGGAATTGTCACAGAGCAGATCTTACCTATAATGTCAAGGCCTTTGTTCCAAAAAGGCATAATCAGGGGGCACTGCCACCAAATATGAAGGACATGGGCATTGACTAGGGTCTTTTTTCTATCACATGGAGTGAGAGAGATTACTAGTTCACTTTCCCACCAAGACAAGAATCCTGGACAGGGGTCTGCCAGTTGGGACCATGCTCCTATCAATTTTGGGTATTTTATTGAAAAAGACTCCTGCCAAGATGGTTGTTCTTCAGATCAGAATCGTGACAAATAAGAGTCACAGGTAGAGGAGTAGTCTTGTTGCTGTAAGAAATTTGTCAGGACCAGGCCCATCCTTTGCAATAGCCAGGATGAGATTTGTGGCGTATCTTTCACAAAAAAGGAGGATAAGGTGTGGTGTTGCAGTCTACTCCATAACAAAAGGGTTAACTAACCTTTGGGGTCAACCAAATACAGGAGCAGATCTAGGGGTATTGTGTGTCTAGATTTAAAGAGCAAGGAGTGGGTTTTATGCAGGGCATGCCATGCAACGGTCACGCGGGAGAGAGTTATTACCGGATGCCCCAAAGTGCAAGTCTGTCCGTCAGTGAGCAGAGATGATATTCAAGTTATATGGCCATACTGTGGCTGTGAGGGCTTGTTAAAGGGATCCAAAACAGTTATTTGTGACTTACAATGCAAAGCCACTATTTTATTAGCAAAGAGACAGTTAAAACTCCTTCTTAGTGTGAGGGCCCTGAACACAATTCCCTTATTCTCAGCTTCCTGAACCTCTGTGAGAATGACAAGGAGTATGTAGGATATTTGACTTATTTCCCATTTCCATAATTATTGTGTTCTAATTCTATTCTTCACTATTTTCAGGATTTGGGAATCGATTTGCGAAGCCAAAAGGTCCTAGAAAACCACCAGCAACATGGAACATATAAAGACCATTTGCACATTTTGTTGATAATAGTATCTCTGATTTGAAATATTATTTAGAAAATATATTGTATTATGATTCTATTTATTAGGAGATCCTCAGTAATTTTTAGTATAACTGTACACCAATACTCTTGACATCTCTCTTCATTCCCTTTAAATCTTGTGTGTCATGGTCATCAAACATCAAAACATTATGGCACGTATTAAAGACAGGTTTTTACATGAGGTTGTTCACGCCTTTAGGATTTAGCTATTCATTTACTCATGGAAATTCAGTACATGGCCAAAGGTATGCAAAAACCTGGTTGTATGTTATTTCCATTTAACATATTTGAGAAATTTGTGTAATGTGTTTACCTTTTTATTAAATTGGATGTAAATGTTCAGTTTTGTCCTTTGTAATGTATACCGTATATACTTGAGTATAAGTTGACCCGAATATAAGCCGATCCCCCTAATTTTAACACAAAAAAACGGGGAAACTTATTGGGCTTGAGTATAAGCCGAGGGGGGAAAATGCATGACATTCTGTTTGTGCTCATGTTAATCCTAGCCAGCTTCAGGCCTGTATGGTAATATCCCAGACATCACGTGGTATGGAATATTACCATATAGGCCCAAAGCCTGTGGTAGTATTAATAGCCTGTTACTGCTAGCACAGGCTTTGGGCCTGTATGGCAACAGGCTGCTACTGCTACCATAAGGCTTTGGGCCTGTATGATAATGCCCCAGACGTCTGGGATATTATCATACAGGCCCAAAGCCTTATGGTAGCAGTAGCAGCCTGTTGCCATACAGGCCCAAAGCCTGTGCTAGCAGTAACAGGCTATTACTACTACCACAGGATTTGGGTCTATATGATACTGCTAGCACAGGCTTTGGGCCTATATGGTAATATTCCAGACCATGTGACTTCTGGGAAGCCGGCTAGGATTAACATCGGATCCCGGAGAGGTGAGTAAAACTGTTTATTATTTTCTCTCACCTCCCCTGGGGCTCCGATTATTAGGCTCGGGGCTCTGAAAAGACTCCCGAGTACGAGTATAATAATAGCAGCAGTGGGATCACAGCCGGGGCTCGGGCCTACTCACTGCCGGCCTCCGCGGCCTATAGTATAAGGTGAAGCGGGGGCGGCAGTGAGCAGGTCCGGGGAGGTTGTTAAATAGGTCAATATCTGCTGGGAATACTCCAGCAGGTAGCGGCCTATTATAAAACAAACAAACATTAAGTTCTCATACTTACCGACCTCGCGCTGCTGCTCCCGCCGCTGCTCATCTTCTCCTGCGGCTGCTCCTGCGTCTCAGCATAGGGGGCATGATGACACCGCCTGTGCTGAGACACAGTAAGATGTCATCGACACACGCCGGGTGACTTGCGCCTGAGCTAATGTGGCCGCGTGTGATGTAGCCGGGGGAGGGGGCCGGGAGTAGAGCGGAGGCCCGCTGCAGCCGAGTCAATACAGTCGACTCAATTACCTTATTGACTCCAGTGGTAAATTAACTGGTCCGCAGTGAAAGACATCTGTGGGAGGCAGCTGGAGCAGCGCTGCTGCCGATAGGTGAGTGGTGAGGCAGCGCTGTCTCCAGGGCCGCCTTAAGATGTTTCCAAGGCAGAAAAGATGGAGCGCTGCTCCAGCGGCCTCTCACAGATATCTTTCGCTGTGGACCAGTCATGTGACATTTTCAATTACCGTATTGACGTGAGTATAAGCCGAGGCGCACTTTTTCAGCACATAAACTGTGCTGAAAAACTCGGCTTATACTCAAGTATATACGGTATCTAAATTTTGCAACCACATGCTTTACCACTTGGAAAATACTGTAGCTCACAACAGTACAGGGGCGTTCACACTAATGTCAGTGTCTGACAGGTAGACAGAAAAAACCTACATGTCGGGTTTTTCTGTCCGCTTGAAAAGTCGGACATCTTTACAAGCGGACAGTGAAGGACGGGCACGGAGTGCAAAAGAACGCACCCGATCGCCATTTAAATGAATGACAAGTGTCACGGACACAGCTAGTGTCCGCTCCTAATGTCCGTGCGAGATTTTGAACAGACACTAGGAGAGGACACTACCTGTCGGACACTGACGGTAGTGTGAACGCCCCCTAAGAAGATAATAATAATTATATATCAAGAAGTAGTAAGTGTTTACAGCATATATATATATAGTTAAAAACAAAAAGACTTTCTAGATCCGTCACTAATGGTCCTTATTCCGCCGGAATTAACTTTCCACACCAGTTTTAGTAGCACTGTCAAACACTTGTACCAGGCTATGTATTCACACAAATATACTCATGAAAGCTTAGAAAATGACAGGCAGCCTAATGCATTGCACTAAATGACTAAAAATTGTGTAAAAAAGTTACAAAACAAACCCACAATAAACCCATAGAAACACATTAATCCCACTATCCCAAAATGTTTAATAAATGATAAAAAATAAAAATATAACACACATATTGGGTATTTCAACATTTGTAAGGATCCAAACAATACAACTGTAATGTTATTTTACCCACATGCTGAACAGCATTTAAAAAAAATTCTAAAAACATGTTGCTAGAATTGCTGGGTTTTTGGTCTATTGGTCACCGGAAAAAAAAAAAAAGTTATAAAAGTGATTAAAAAGCATTATGTTTCCCAAAATGGCATCAATGAAATCATCAGATCCTCCCACAAAAAATTAATGGTGAAAGGTGTAAAATTTATAGCATAAAAAGGCCATAACAAAATTGTTGTTTTTTTTCTATTCCTTCCCAGAAAGATTTAATAAAAGTTAATCAATGAGGTATATCCCAAAATAGTGCCTTTAAACACTATTAGAGATGAGCGAGTACTGTTCGGATCAGCCGATCCGAACAGCACGCTCCATAGAAATGAATGGATGCACCTGGTACTACCGCTTTGACGACGGCCGGCTGCTTAACCCCCCACGTGCCAGCTAAATCCATTCATTTCTATGCGAGCGTGCTGTTCGGATCGGCTGATCCGAATAGTACTCGCTCATCTCTAAACACTATCACTTGTCCTGCAAAAAAAAAAAAAAACGCCATACATTGAAGGAAAATAAAACTGCTATATTGCTTGGTATGTGACAATGGAATGATGCAAAAAATGGTTTAGTCATCAAGGCCTAAAGCAGGCCAGTCAAGGGGTCAAAAGAGAATATAATTGTCCAGTTATGGCCTTTGTAATGTTTATCTAAATTTTGCAACCACATACTTACCACTTAGAAAATGGTTCACAACAGTATATACTGGAAGGAAAAGTAAGAAGATAAAAAGAATAATAGTATATTAAGACATATTAAAGAGTACTTTTCACCACTTCCACCAATTCAAATGTTTAGCATATGTTGGACTTTGCTCCACTGATTCCAGCGCAGTTGGAATTTTCTCTCCGACCTCCACCATTTCCGAGCAACAAGTGCAGGTAGTTTTGGTGCCTGATGTGTTATGTAAGCTCTGTAATGTCAGAAGGACAATGTCGGGGGGGGGGGGGGGGGTGATTCAGAGCTCTAATCAGAGACAGATATTGCAGAGCTCAGAATCACACCCCTTGCCTGCTCCTGCCTGACGCTCCCTCCTGACATTACAGAGACTAAATAGCATATCAGGCACCAAAAGTAACAATATTGATTGCTCGGGAACAATTAAAGCTAAAAACATTCCAACTGCAACAGAATCAGTGGAGCTGTGCCTATTAACAGATGCTAAGAACAGTTTGAAAAAAAATCTATATTCCAAATACCATTGTATTAATTATTCTTGTCTTTAATAAATGTTGTAGAGCTAAGTGAGACCAAATAAAAATATCCTACCCTTTTGCAGAGATATGCGACCAATACAATCTCTGCTACAATGACTATCTTACTGGTGCTATCATACGCCATTCATTGTGCACATGACTTTAGGCGTTAGCCACACCCACCATGAGCATGATGTCATCAATAATAAAACAAGCATTTCTCTAAACTTTATTGACTGCCAGAGCAGCCAGGATGAGGCGGAGGTTGGTCCTGATCTTCAGACAAGCCAGCACTTGGTTTGACAGTGATTATAGGCAAAAGAAGCAGAAAGGTAGACAAACAAATTTTTTATTTTTTTTTTATTTTGAACAATTCTAGTCTCAGATGCTGGGAGGGGCTGCCTGGAAAAGCACTGATACGTCCACAGCCAAGAATTGGAAGAACTGCTGGAGTGAAAATATGAGGAAAGTAAAAAAAAAAGGTCCAAACGCACATAAATGCGCACAGTTATGTTTATTCATTCATATGACAGATATTTCATGCCTTCAGTCACATTTTCTTTGTCATAGAAAAATCCCTTTAGGAAGACACTGACAATAAATATGTACAACTATATATTTAGGTCTCATTCACATGAATGTTACAAATATTCACATATGTCCTATTATTGTCCATTTTGACAAATCCATCAATAAACTCTAGTCTGTGAAGAATCCTGAAAACAGATGATGCCCCATAGAACTAAAACTGTCTTCTAGCAATTGTTGTGTGAATATAGCCTATGGTGACTTGGTTGTGTATCAGTCATAACATGTGGCGTTTCCAAATTCATAGTGTTACCCTATGGTGAAAAAAAAACGAAGAAAAAAAAATCTGAAAATTATGACATGGCTGGAACTTTTGCTATTGTTGCAAATCAAACATAACTTTTTCCATAGAGAATCAGGCGTGGTTCACATCTGTGCTCGGTATTCCATTCGTGGAGTCCATTTGGGGACCCCCCAAATGGAATACCAAACGCATTAAAAAGCGGTTTAGCTACTGCAAGCAACACTTTTCTTTCTTCATGATTCTTGCGGAAAACACACAGACCCCATTATAGTCTATGTGATCCGTGTGGTGTCATAGCTAACCGCTTTTGAATGTGTTCAGTATTCCGTTCGGGGGGCTCCCCAAGTGGACTTCCTGAACGGAATACCGAGCGCAGATGAGAACCAGACCTCAGTGGGAGTTTAGTTATAGTAGGAACAACTCATAATTTTACCATGACCAATGCAGCTACAAAAACTGTACAGTCCTATGAAAAAGTTTGGGCACCCCTATTAATCTTAATAATTTTTAGTTCTAAATATTTTGGTGTTTGCAACAGCCATTTCAGTTTGATATATCTAATAACTGATGGACACAATAATATTTCAGGATTGAAATAAGGTTTATTGTACTAACAGAAAATGTGCAATTTGCATTAAACCAAAATTGTTGAACAATCTTTGTTTTCAGATCATTTGAGAGTGGGCTGTCCATGCTCGGCGACCATCAAACTTAACTGAACTCCAATTGTTTTGTAAAGAGGAATGGTCCAAAATACCTTCATCCAGGAACTGAATAAAAGCTACAGGAAGCGATTAGAGGCTGCTATCTTTGCAAAAGGAGGATCTACTAAATATTAATGTCACTTTTCTGTTGAGGTGCCCATACTTTTGCACCGGTCAAATTTTGGTTTAATGCATATTGCAGATTTTCTGTTAGTACAATAAACCTCATTTCAATCCTGAAATATTACTGTGTCCATCAGTTATTAGATATATCAAACTGAAATGGCTGTTGCAAACACCAAAATATTTAGAACTAAAAATGATTAAGATTAATAGGGGTGCCCAAACTTTTTCATAGAACTGTAAAAATGTTTCATACATGGATGGTAATGGACAGAGCCAAACATAAAGGGGGTGATCCAGGAGGTGGGTCTTTCACAGTTGGGAGATATGCAAATCCATCATCCTGAATTACGGCCACCAATGGATCCAGGTGTGTGTCATTTTGCGTACTAAATACATAGCCTTTGAGGCCCAGTTCACATCTGTGTTTGGGTTGTTCCGCTCTCCTTTCTGCATGGAAAATGCAGAGAGACGGCCGGTTTCCGTCTTCTGCCCCACAAAACAGAACAGGAGACAGAAACAAGAAAATGTATCCAGCACATTGGATTGTCCAATATAAAACCTAGCCTTTAATCGCAAAAAATAGAATCCATAAAAAACTTTTCATCACAACGAGCATATTGAAAAAACAAAATCACGAAGACATACCCAAATGATGAGACCAACAAGTTGCCCCATAATCATAGCTAATAATTGCTATGATTAAGGGGCATCCGCCCTGAAACACGTCAGCCGTGTTTTTTCCATGTCTTGTTGGTCTCGTCATTTGGGTATGTCTCCGTGATTTTGTTTTTTCAATATGCTCGTTGTCTTGTGATGAAAAGTTTTTTATGGATTCTATTTTTTGCGATTAAAGGCTAAGTTTTATATTAGACAATCCAATGTGCTGGATACATTTTTTCTTGTATACGCTGTGAATATGTCTGTACCTGGGAGACCGTTTCCGTGCATTTGGTGAGTCATTATACATATACGAGTACTGGCTGTGGACTATATTGTGTTTATCCAGGAGACAGAAACCTGGCGATCAGCTTTCAAACACATTCACTTGAATGTGTTTTCAAAAGTGACCGCCCGGGCCCGTCTATTGCCTGTCCGTTGGAAACCGTTTTTTTTTTTTTTTAGCTGGACACAAAGTCGAACATGCAGGACTTTGTGTCTGGTTAAAGAAACTGGTTTCCCCGCAGACAGGCAGAAGACGCGCACGAGTGAATGGGTTTGAAAGCTGACCACTCGGTTTCTGTCCCCTGTCCAGTCTTGCGGGACAAAATTCGGAAACCGTCCGGACTGGCTAAACCGGAGACCGGGCACAGATGTGAACCCGCCTTAACCGCTTTTTAAGCGGAGTGGGTTTCCGTTTAATCTGAAGAACGGAAACCCGAACGCAGGGGCATATTCCGGAATGTTTTCAGTTGCTGAACAATAAGTGTTTAGAGAAGGCAGATTACAATATGGACCACACACTTAAAAGAGCATGCAGCAGGTGAATGAGGCTCCTGGACGCCAGCTAGCCATTGCTTTCCGTTCTCTAAGGCGATTAGCTGACATCGGTTCTATCAAAATTAAAATCCAGTTTGTGAATGAAGACAAGGACGTCCCTCTGCAACCAAGGCAACGTAGGGAGGATGTAAACAACTGGCAACGGAAAGGTTAACAGGGACCGTCAGTGACGTCAGGGACTCCGTGCGTTCAGGCACGAACCTCTTCAAAGGACTACAGAATTTTACTCTCTGAACTACAACTACCGTGAGCCAGGAGTTTGTACGCATGCGCACTTGCAACCTCATCTTTCGGGTGATAGGCGGATAAAAAGACTACACTTCCCACAAAGCTTTGCGGGGTGCTCATGCGCCCTGCTCTAAACTGGGCCATTTAAAAGTCGTCGTTAGGGGAAATGGCCGCGCAGCTAGGTACGTTTGCTGAGGAAAAAGACAAAGCCAAGGTAGGGCGGAAAAAGAAGCGGAGGGATAGTTCACCTTCCTCGGAGAAGAAGCGGAAAAAGAAAGATGAAGGGGGCGTGGGGGAGGACCTGACCGAGAAGGAAGCGAAGAGGAGGAAGCTGGGCAATGACACCCATCACAGCTGTCACCATCACCACCACCATCATCATAAGCACCACCATCACCACCATGCCAAAGAGGAGCTGCTCCTGCGGCCTCCTCCTCCACCACCTCCCCCTCCTCCCCTGCCTAGCACTGGCCCTCCAGTGGTCCCCATCAGCCAGGCCCTCTTCACCCTGTCTCAGCTGGAGAGGCCCAGGGACAAGGGTAAGAAGAAGCACCGGATCAAGAAGGAGAATGGAGAAGGAGACAGTCCCCTGAGAGCGGTCAAGAAAGGTGAGACTACAGGGGTATATGCCAAGGGGGCACATGGGGTGGGCAGAGCAGGCACATGGCCTCTGAGGGTTGTTCTTGGTGGAGCTTGACATGGACAAGACATGAGCAGCTCCTGTCAAACACCTGTCTGCCTTATGTCCAGCTCTTCTGCTGTTTGCAGGGCTCTGCTGTCAATGGTGGCCATAAACTATTGTTGTATTAGATAGTTAAGAGTTTGCCTGAACTTGGTGGAAGAAGTTACTAGGTCATTCAGTGTTGTTGAGGATGAAATTGTGTTTTTTAAGTACTGACCTCAAGAAGAACCTGTGTGTATGTGGTTGTGTCATGTGTAGGACGATGCAGACTGCAGGATGTGTCTGACAGCGTACAAGGCGTCGCTAACGTCCTAATCGTGATGGGTATTACAGCAATATAATTGTCCCAGTATACCTGTACTCAGCAGCAGCTTTCTCAGTATGCTATTGGTACACTGGTAGGGTGATGTGAAAGAGGTGATCTGGCAGCCTTTTGGTTCATCCGTGATGTGGATATGTTTGGATGATGCTCCTTTTAGATGACAAATGTTTTGTTGTGTTAATGTTGTAAAAGGAATCCTTAGACAGGTAGGAGGTAAATATGTGACAGAACCCTGAGGTTGACCTATTGCCTCCTTCTGCTTGTTGTGGTTTGTACTGTCATATATCTCCACATTGGTTAGCCCTATATATGGGGTAATGGTCAGTTTACACTGCCAAGTGTTGTGCTGGTATACAGCGACCAGTGATATAATGTGTCAGTCAGAGCTCATTTGCTTTGACATTTTACACAGGCCTATGCCAAGTAGTACATAGCACTGGAATGGTCACTAGTCAGTCGTTCCTTGTATTGTTTGTTGGCGGCACATCCATGTTTACACAGGCTTATGTTCTGCTGATGATCTTGCGTTTTTTATATTGCAATGCGCCATATTCACTCTGCCAATCCATTGGCCACTCACTGTTGCTCAAAACCATGTTCTTCCATTAGACACTGTGGTTGGGTGTGCTGCTGGCTGATTCTTGTGTCCTCATCCCACAAGATGTTGTCACCTATTGTGCCCCAGGCCAGTTATCAGGGTCAAGTGTTTTTATGTCTGCTTGTTCCTGATAATTGTGACGTGCCAAACAAGGCCATAGGGAAACTCGGCTCGGTCAAACTCCAGACTTCCTAATGGAAAACTGGCATACTGTCCACAGATCAGCACTGGAGATGAAAACCTTGGATAGCCATCAGCCATCCTTTCCACACAGAAACTTCATTGAGCATTGGCATATCAATTTTTGCCCCTTAGGTGTATAAGCTCTCCCATTGAGAATGGTGCTGAGACAGAATACCCATGTAAGCATGCCCTAATAGCTATGTCCTAAGCACCTTCTTGGAATGTTGATTCTATTCTGTCATTTGAGTTGAGTTTGTTGTCATTCTTGTTACTCTTGATGCTGTTTTGTTGAGATGAACCATTTTAAAGAGTAAACTTTTGAACAACTTTTGATTTTTCTGGCACCAATTGTATCATTAATGAATTTTGTAATATGTTGTAATGCATTTTGTCTCCTTTGTGTGAAATATTATTATTATTATTATTATTATTCTCTGTTCTTTATTGAGAGCTGTACCCTGCTTCTCAATGTGTACAGTGTAGTGCTAATGTAGAGAAATTGAGGGTGGGGGAGCTGCAGTTGCTCCTAAGAATGACTTTTCATCTAAGGAATATGCAAATCTTTCTCCCAAGATGTAAATAGGGAGACAGTGCCTCTGTTATGCTGCCCTCTATAGGAAGCACCCTGAACATCATGCCCGACTTTCCCAGAAGCCTTTACTACATAAGGTGGGGTTTTTACTAAGTGAATTTCTCAGCTACGGACAGCCGTTTTGGGCTGGTTGGACCTTGTCAGCAGAGCGTAGAGAGAACTGACTTGGTATAAGTGAGAGACCAGATTATGAGTCATCTAGTGAGATCCCTGAAAATAATAGGCAGAACTGCAACCTCTTTCTTAGGGTCCATTCACACAGAGTTTTTTGGCGCTGAATCTGGATCAGAATCCACATGGAAAAAAGCCTCCCATTGAAGTCAATGGGAGACTTTTTTTCCACATCGATTTTCAGAGCCGAAATCCTTGCCATCAACTCACTGTGAATGAACACTTACAACACCAGAAGCAAGTTTCTACCCTTTATAATGCCAGAGATGTTTCAAATGACCCTCCCCCACTCTTATTCTCTTCATTACATACGAACATGTACACCGTGAGAAGTTGGGAACAGCTCTCAATAGAAAAGCAAGGAGAAGAATAAAGTGCAGGATTTCACAGAAAGGAGACAACGTTTATTAAGAATGTATATTACAAATTGTATTAAAGGGATTCTATCATTAGAATCCCTTTTTTCAGTATTACCATATTGGAGTAGCCTCAAGAAAGGCTTTTCTTCCCCTATCTTTAGAATTCTTCTCCACGCTGCTGTTCTGATGATATTCCAGTTTTTTCTGTATGCAAATGAGTCTCCAGACAGCACAGGGGACGGCCCCCCCTGCACTCAAACAGAACAGGGGGTGTCCCGTTTGCTGCCTCAAAACTCTCCAGCAATGCCCTCCTTCTACAGATGTGCGCTTCCTTCTGCGTCGTCGTCTTCTTCTTCTGCGTTCACTCGTGTAGCGCCCACAAAAAGATGGCCGACAAGGCATGCACAGTTGACTCTGCCATCGGAAAATCTTGTGTAGTTCTTTGGAGCACTGAGCATACTGTCGTGTAGTTGACTACAACAAAATAGTCGCTTGGGCATGTGCTATACCATTCTGACCGGATTTGAACTCGAAGGGCGTGATCTGAGGCAAGAGTGCAGCACAATATGCAGGGAGGAAGAGGAGAGACGGCGCACAAGCAGTGGAGGGGTGGGATTAACGGTATGATGCAGGGGGTGAATGGGTTTGAAAGCTGACCACTCGGTTTCTGTCCCCTGTCCAGTCTTGCGGGACAAAATTCGGAAACTGTCCGGATTGGCTAAACCGGAGACCGGACACAGATGTATACCCGCCCTAATCGCTTTTTTAAGCGATTAAAAAGTAAGTAAAGGTAGTAATAGGCTATTCAGTGTTTAGCTCAAAAGCACTTTTCCAAATGATAGAATCCCTTTAATGACACAAATACTGCCAGAAAATTCTTAAATGTTAAATGTTTCCTTTGGTGATTCTTGGGACAGGTCATCAATATCAGATTGACAGAGTGTGACACTTCAAGCCCTGGCAGATCAGCTTTACAGAGATCAGAGGTGGTAGCAGATAGCTTTGTTCACTGTGTAGTGGGCATGCTGAGTTACCACAGGTCCGCTCTCATTCATTTCTATAAGAGGGAACTTTTGAATGTTGCTTTTCTACATTTCATAACCCGTTCATGATGACTTTGATGCAATTTACATTTTAAGACACTTGCATCAGAAGAAGCCGGGTCTCCTGAGCTCTGTGAAGCAGGTGCCCACTGCATATTGGAGTAGGGTAATGTTACTAACACCCAGCATCGGAAAACTTCTCATCAAGGGTGTTTATCCCTTTTAAATGACACAGTCAATAGTAATCTCTGGGGGAGGTCATACTATTAGACATTGGCACCCTAGAGAACATGATCACAAGGTGTCAATGCACTTACAAGGCCCCAGGTCTGACTTTGGTATAACCATATTGGGCTATGCCATCTTAAATTGCTTTCCCCACACTGAATGACATGAAAGAAGAAGAAAAAAAGTCAGAATTTTGGTGTGGCAGCCACTGGGCTCTATAGTCATGCCAAAGATTAGCAAAGTACAATCCTATAGCGATAAATGCCACTAAATAAAGACCATAAGAGTCCATGTTACATAGAAAGTAAATGTAAAAAAAAACAAAGCTGCTTTTAAAATGTCTTTCAAGTGTGTTAAAATGCTGGAAAAAACCTGGGAAGAAGCCCTTCTAGTCATATTCTTCCCAAGAAGCGTGGCTTCTATGTATATGTTTAATAGGGTGTCTGAATAGGGTCAGTACTTTCCCATAGACCATATAGCTATGCTGAACTTTACTTTCACTTCTGAGGTAAGAAGATCTGTGACATTGTGATACAGCCCAGTACAGCTGCCATTATGGGATGTAAACCCGGCTGTAGAAGCTCACCCTGTGCCTGTCAGTAGTATGTTTCCTGCCATGTGAGCCATTCGCCTACTTGTGCACCTCTTGGTTTTTGTCACTCTGGTTTGTCGAATGTGTTGAATAAATCTTCTTGTTCCTGTAGCTGGGGCAAAGTAGAGAGTTTTTATCCACAAGACCAGCATTTACCTTTTTATTTTTATTAAATACTCTCACTTTGCTACTATTATTTATTCTATACTGTAATCTAGTAGCCATCCTTCAGCTGTGAAGCGAGTGGGACAAGGGTGCAGATCCGGTAGTCCTTGCTGGGAATTAGTAGACTACTGCTCCTTTTAGTCACATCCTTTCTAATGTCCGGTCTCCGTTCTGAGGTTTCCGTCTTCTCCTGGCAGAAGACAGAAACCTGTCAGACCGTGTCATGTCTGACTTTGTGTCCGGTTTAAAAACAAAACAAAACTGTTTCGCCGTGGAGAGCATAAAACGCTCACCGGAGCTCACGGCTGAACACTTTCCAAATGAATGGGTTTGAAAAATGCCTGCAGGTCTCGGGCAGGAAACGGAAACCTGAAAGTGGAGACCCCGGGAGCAGATGTGAACGAGCCTTGTCACGTACCTCGTCTGATACAGTACTTGACCTCTATTCAGGTGAGTGATCTTCATGGCCATTTTTATAACAGCCATCATACGGCTACATTGAAACCAGTTCTTGTGAATGTAGCTATTCACATGAGAAATGTCACTTTTCACAAAATTGTTGCACATTGTCTGAATAGCAGCTTAGTCCTAGTGGTAAACTCCCTGAAACCTCCCTTTTAGTGCCACAATTTTTTTTCTTATTAACACGTCGGAATAGCCTTAAGAAAGGCTATTCTTCTCCTACATTTTGTTGTCTTCTCCGTGCCACCGTTCTCTTGAAAATCCGTTTTTTGTCGGAATGGAACTGAGTTCTCTCGCAGCACTGGGGGTGGTCCCCAGCGCTCATACAGTACTGGGGGCCTCCCCAATGCTGCCAGAGAACTCTCCAGCGCCACCTCCATCTTCTTCTGGTACGTGGTCTTCTTCTGGCAGTGGCTTATAACTTCTAAGGCTTTGGGCCTAGGGTAAGCCAACTGCGCATGCCCGCTGGCCCCAAGAAAATGGCCGCTTACAATACTGTGTAAACGGCCGTTTTTCTTGTGTCCGTGGCATGCGCAGTCGGCTTTGTCCTAGGTCCAAGTCCTAAAAGTTAGAAGCCACTGCCAGAAGAAGATGCGGTGAAGACCTCGTTCCTGAAGAAGATGGAGGCGGCTCTGGAGAGTTCTCTGGCAGCATTGGGGACGCACCCAGTGCTGTTTGAGCGCTGGGGCCCGCCACCAGTGCTGCGAGAGAACTCATTTACATACCGACAAAAATTAGGATTTTAGGCGAACGGCGTCCTGGAGAAGACATCTAAAGGTAGGAGAAGAATGGCCTTTCTTAAGGCTATTCCGACGTGTTAATAAGAAAAAATTGTGATTGAATGACAGGATCCCTTTAACTGTTTCAGGTATGGGCTGTTCTCCCTAGTTCAAGACTGGACACGTTGTGTGTTTTGTTTTGTTTTTTTTGTTTTGTTTTTCTTTTACAACAAAAAGTAAGCAACAAAGTAGGGGAATTGTCTGTTTCACACGTTTCGTAGAGATTTATAAAAATGTATTTATTTTTCTTTAACCTTGTAAGGACATATACTGTATTTTTCGGACTATAAGACGCACTTTTTTTCCCCAAAATTTTGGGGGAAAAGAAGGGTGCGTCTTATAGTCTGAATGTGCCTGGCCTGGCACCCGCCGTAATAGAGAGGCGGATGCCGGGGAGGGATAGACGCCGGGGCCTGAGACATCGCTACGATCCTCTGCCCTGCCTGAAGCCAGCAGCGGGAGGAGTGATGCTATTCCGCTCCTCCGTGCGTCTTATAGTCCGAAAAATACGGTATATGGGCTATCTGGGAGTAGTTCTGGGTGTGCTGCTGAGAATCTCTGTGTTGTAGTGTGAAATATTAATATGCATCATATTTCTAGTTCAAACATTTTATGATGTGCAGCGAGGTGTAATCCCAGTGGTAGATTTTCCAGTTGTTTTGTTTGCTGCTCATTTTGGAAAGAATGAGCCTTCCTCATTCCTAGTACATAAAAATCTACCAGGCCTGCAATCTTCCTAGTGTACATTTTTAAGGCCTCATACCATTCGGTGTGTACCTGTATTAGGCTATGCTAGCCAAGTGTCTGGTCAGGGTAAGTTCACACGGTGTATTTTCGTCAGGATTTTGAGGCCGTATCCGCCTCAAAATCCTGACCAAAAAGACGGCTCCCATTGAAATCAATGGGAGCCGATCAGTTTTTTTTTTTTTTTTTTTTTTTTTTTTTTCTTTTTTCCACGACCCGTTTGTTCCAGAAAAAGAAGCGACATGCTCATTCTTTCAGGCGGATTCATCTCCTGACATCTGCCTGAAGACACTCCCTCCCAACTAGGCCCATTCATTCAGGCCTAATCCGGAGCGGAGTGCGCGACTGGATGCCAGTGCAATGCATCGGCATCCAGTCGCAACTACGCCTCAGGTTCCGGACCAAAAAACCCCATGTGAACCCGGCCTAACACGTCATGATCTACAACAAACAGACCCTTCCACCATAGAAAGTGTTAACACCCACTTTGCTAGTGTATCCTAATTTGCATTAGCACTAAAAGGTCTTATATCTTTGGAGTTCTTGCACAGGTAAACAAAACACCAAAATGTTTAGGGAGACAGTGAAGATGGCGTATGTCGCTTAGGGGGCGTTCACACTACCGTCGGTGTCCGACAGCTAGTGTCCGCTCCTAGTATCCATTCAAAATCTTGTGCGGACATTAGCAGCGGACACTAGCTGTGTCCGTGACATTTTGCATTGATTCAAGTGGAGATCGGGTGCGTTCTTTTACTGTCCGTGTCTGTCCTTAACTGTCCGTTCCCAAAGATGTCCAACTTTTCAAGCGGACAGCAAAACCCGACATGTAGGTTTTGCTGTCCACTTGAAAAATCTGACATCTTTGGGAACGGACAGTTAAGGACAGGCACAGAGTGTAAAAGAACGCACCCGGCGTCCATTTAAATCAATGCAAAATGTCACGGACACAGCTAGTGTCCGATGCTAATGTCCGCACAAGATTTTTAATGGACATTAACAGCGGACACTAGCTGTCGGACACCGACGGTAGTGTGAACGCTCCTTTAGCTTTTCAGACCCGATGATGGGTCTTTTTAAGATTATGTACTGGTGCATTTCTTTAAGGGAGATCAAAGACTTAAAGAGGTCATTTTACCTTCTGGGGCACATGCTGTGTAATACACTGCTGGAAAGCTGACAGTGCACTGAATTCAGCGCACTATCGGCTTTCCTGTTCTGTGCCCCCAGTGAAGAGCTATCAGTGCCGGTACCGTAGCTCTTCACCGTCAGAAGGGCGTTTCTGACAGTCGGTCAGGAACGCCCTTTCTCACAGCAGTGTCTATAGTGCTGTACTGTGGGAGTGGGCATTGCTTACAGCCCAGTGATGACGCTATAAGCACTACTGTGAGCTTGGGCATTACTGACTTCAGAAATGCCTTTCTGACAGTGAAGAGCTAAGGTACCGGCACCGATAGCTCTTCACTGGGGGCACAGAACAGGAAAGCCGATAGTGCGCTGAATTCAGCGCACTGTCGGCTTTCTAGCGGTGTATTACACCGCATGTGCCCCAAATGATGAAAGGTCCTCTTTAAGTTGCTTTGTAAATTATGTGAAACCATCTCCTGCCACAATTCATTGCAGATAGGGTGTAACCTACTCCAGGCCTAAAATCTTAGTAAATCTAGCTGCATTATGTACTTCCATCCACCAATTCATTAAATGAGTTATCCAGCTTCTACAAATGATCTGCAAATACATCCACAGCAGTGCTACATACTCATTGTCCTCTGTGCAGCCTTTGCTTGGCTTTGTTTTCGTTGCTGCTCCTTCTATCAGTTATTTACATGCAGTTCCGTTTACATGACCCGAACAACAGAAACCCAAACGCTGGTGTGAACCTAGTGTAATATGTTGAAAGTAACTCTGCTATATATATTAAAGAAAGAGGTTTTCTTTTCTACTTTACCGCCAGGATTTCTTGTTTTCACCTCCAGTTGGCAACAAGTTGACATAATTGTAACAATAATCTCTATTTAGGATGGTGTTGTACAGAAAGTACAGATAATATGTTTAACTAATATTGTGAACATAAGTATTGTTATATTGCTATTAATTATAATTTAATGTGCTAGGTGAAGAATAAAAATGAGCAAAAGAAGACATATTAATCAAATAAGAAGAATGATCCAATATCTGGAGCCATGAATAATTTGGTGTGTGTTAGATAAGAATGAACAAGGTGAATTGAGGATAAATGTAGAGAATTGTCTTGGCTATTATGTTAATAGGAAACAATGAGAGAGAGGGTTTAAACAAAGTGTGTAAGGAGCTTGGTTATGGCTTATCATGTTTATACAAGTCTCTCAGATTCCTGTTAGTTAAATTTGATTTTGGTTATTTTGTGATGAATTGTCCAGCCCTAGTATATACTTCTCTTCTATTACACTCTGCCCGTAGCCATGCAAAACACGTCCTAATATATCATTTTTAAATTCGGCACCATTTATCTGATTTATTTTCAGGTCACTGACCTCAACTACGATGTTTCATTTACAAGCTCAGTACCCCTCCCTGTGAGCAGTTCAGCTAACAAATGAAATCTCATTTCAGAACGTGACCTCGGATGTGGGAGTGACATGTTACTTGTGATTACGTAGTAGGGGGGAGATTGGTGAAGGGGGAAGGGTATGCAGAGTGAGATCAGGCAGATGAATCATGGGAAATGCAGTGTATCTACAGATTCACTACATGTAAACCATGATAAACCAAGCAGCAAGTAAAATTAAACCAAACCAAGGGTGCACAAGGGAACAGTGAGTGTTCAGCACTGCTGAGGATGTGTTTCCAGATAATTTGTTAAAACTGTATAACCCTTTTTAAAAATATCCCCTATGCAGTTTGAGCTTTGATAAAGTGGCTGCAGTATCTAAATTTTGGTTAATCCGCTTTGATTGGCTTCATCACTGACCTTAACTGTTAATATAATTCTAATAGAGCTAGCACGTGCGTATAAAACTGGCCGAGCTCCTGACCCCAGGCCTTATTTTCCCTACTCACATCCACCATACATGTATAGTGAATGTTGCCATGGGTTTTATTAATCCAAACTATTACAATCTATCTGAAACCTTATTTTATTTATTCTCATTCTGTCCAATGACTTGTGAGGGATACAAACTTTCAGCAGTGGATAAGCGTACAGACATGAGAATCTTGTCAACCCAATTTTGAGCTTTTCCTAGCACTGCAGAGGGGATGCAGGTACTGACGCTCTGACTCTTCATGTGACTGACAGTATAGCAGGGTTGGTCACCTAACAGAGTTAGAGTGTTCTGAGATGAGCCTGAACTTCTAGACTTCTAGCGCTCCACACTGGGGTGTTTTTTTTTTTTTTTTGTTTGTTTGTTTTTTAATGTGGATTGTGAGCCCCACATAGAGCTCACAATGTAACATTTTCCCTATCAGTATGTCTTTGGAATGTGGGATGGAAATCCATGCAAACACGGGGAGAACATACAAACTCCTTGCAGATGGTTCTTTTGCCCTTGGCGGGATTTGAACACCAGGACCCAGTGCTGCAAGGCTGCAATGCCAACCACTGAGCCACCGTGTGGATCCCTTAATTCAAGTTTATTGACAGAGGTGAAGAACAGAATACAACGCAATCGCAATGATGAAGGGGAGACAAGTGGTTTTATCCCCCACTTAACCCCTTTAAAATTGTAGTAGAGTGAAGCTCTTGTTTGGAGGCAGATATATATTGTGTATGTTTATATACATGGATAGAGATGCTTAGAAGGCTCTGTTTCCACTCTCTGCCTTGAGCTGCTTCAGAAGTGGCTCTTATATAATAAGTAGTAATAACAAATTTACTCTAGAAAATGGTAAAGTCAGGCTGGGGTTGGATGAGAGCACAGAAGAGTACAGACAAGTGATTTTCTGTTGCTCATGTAACATCCTAGTTATCACGGTTTGATAAATTGCCATTAACAAGACGTAACATTGTTATATTTACACTTCTAATCGGCCCTGGTTTCTTATGAGGGGTAATATGTAATGGCATTTCTGTATTTATATTTAATGTATTATATGCATGAAAAGCAAAGTAGATCCTCTGAGTTTTGTAGTTTTGCATGAACACAACAGATTCCTCTGTTTCAAAACCGAAGCCGAAATGGAAAACCTGTGTGTGAAACTGAGGTGTTTGTGCTGGTAGACTGTTTATGGTGTTCACCAGACCTGAGGCTGTCTATTCTGGCCAGAGATCTCAGCTTAACCTCTTAATTCCTATCATTATAAAAGTATACTTTAATTTTTCACACCGTGCTTATGGATTTTTTTTTTCTTGTTAAATATTGACACATTGTCATGTGTTGTTGCTACTTAACTCTAAGACCCTTAAGGCTGAGTTCCGCGGTGCCTATACCATCGTGTCTGCCGTGACGGGATGCAGTGCACGGCATCCCGTCACGGCTTTCCGCTCCGGAATAGGCCCAAATGAATGGGCCTAGTCCAGAGGGTGGTGTCGCACGGCGGATGCCGCGGCTGAATCAGCCTCAGAATCCGCCTGAAGAAAGAGCATGTCGATTCTTTTTTCCGGGAAAAAGAGTGCTAGCGGTCTACATAGACTTCAATTGTGAGGAGGAGGATTGTGGCGTGGATTCAGCGCTCCCTCTTGCCCCGTGTGAGTGAGCCTTTAGGCTTTACACTGAGTTTTTTTTTTGGCAGCGGATTTTGACGTGGAATCCACCTCCTAAATCCGCCGCCAAAAAGGCTCCAATTAACTTTAGTGGGGGCTTCTTGCTTCCCCCCCCCCCCCACCACTAGCTAGTAGCCAGATCTCTGCAGGGATCATGTGGCCAGGAAAGTATTTCACAATCTACTTTCCTGTCCACATGATTTGTTCGGGCAGCGCGCAGCAAGCACATGGATCCCATTATAGTCTATGGGGTCCGTGTGCTTTCTCTGCACACCGCTTGCAGTTGCGTTCGGTATTCCGTTCGGGGGAGTCCTCTTGTGGAGGGTTACGACCACACTTGGACGACCTATCTGTCACCAATGTTGACCATATGAAACCAACAGCACAGTTACATATTCTTATAAATATAAATCTACAAATGAGCAGTCTGCTGCTGTGAGTGAGTCTCTGGTGCTTCAGACTACTATGCTCCAACCGTACTGTAATTTTCCTCCTCCGCCTCCCTTCCTTGAGTCCCAGGTCCAGAGAGCAATGCACCAGTATCATCTGGCCCTGTATTCTCACATTGGCACAGGGAATCTCTTCATTGGTACATTTGTAGACCTGCTCTGAGCTTGCCAGTGTACTGTGCATGCAACGATTGTGTTACCGCACACCCGGAGGCGATGGGACTGCAGACCTCCTTTCCATCACCCTACCTCTCCCGAGTGTATTATAACACATTTGGACCATGCATAGTACACGGTCTTGTAAATCGGTGCCTTTGTTGGCAAGATATGGCTGGTTTTTTTTCCGATATGTTAATATAAGTTCTTTGGAACAGGGAAGCTGTTATTGCTCCAAAAAGATAAGTAGCCCTCACTTCACCAAAGAAGTAATTTGGCATATTGACAGAAAGAACATCTTGACAAAGGGAAAACACTGCTTGATTCAGGACCCCAACCTATTTATTTGTACAGATGGGTTGATATGGTTGTATTCTGCTGACAGACTTCCTCTTAAAAGCCTGCAAACCAATAACAGATCTCTTGTCTACATTTTTTTTTGTTTTGTTTCATGACAAAATCAGATGATAAATGTTGCCTATGTCGTCATATAGCAAAAAATTTAAGTGCATTTTGTAAGTTGTATCAAAAACTGCCGTCTGGCATGTAGCGGTAGGCTTGCCATGCTTTTACAACACTACCCCCATTGGCCACCAGTGTTTCTAGGACTCACCCCCCCCCCCCCCCAACCCTTTGCGCTTGGTATCCAGCTCTGAAAGCACCATGATGGTGAATGCGCGAATGGCAGGGATCTATGGCAACAAGGTTCAGTGCATAGTTTTTACGGTCTTTTCTTCACTAAATACAGGCGTTTTGATGTCCGGAGAATGACTTCTATACTGTATCGGAAGGTTCTTGTGAGAACAGTTTTTTGCATTATTCTGAGTGACTCAGAATGCTTCAATTCTATGGCATGCTAAGCCTATGAATGGATGCTAAGTGTCAGCAAGAATATGGTGACCCTTACTGTTTGTAATATATTTTTCTGGTGGGTTGACAAAGAAAATAGGTATATCTCCCAAATATACATAACCAACCTATATGAATATACCAAAGAAATAATGCACAAAACATAATTGAAAAATATAAATATTTTCTTAAACGTTAAGCACTAAAAACTAATGATAAAATCACATTCATGATAGAGTACTAATTACAAAGGGGTGCCCCCATTAAATAGGATAAAATAAAACTTAACTTTTATTAGATGATGATTAATAATATTAAAGCCGCAGGGCAGAGTGTTACCCCTATCTGAAATGGGAAGGTAAACACCTATCACTTTTTCTGACAACTACGTTGCTGAAAAGGGTTGGTACTAAATGGCCCCCACTAGTGGAGAGGGTTGAATGTGGCCATAAGTTCCTGTGCAACTGTAACATCTCTGCCTGTTCGGGCCTCTGCGTGGCCTCCGGCGCAGGAGGCGTGTGCAGTTTGATAATCTGCTTGAAGTTTTTAGTCGCACTGTGTGAACTCAGCTCTAGTTCTGTGATTGCATTTGCACCACACCAGTCTTCTGCCAATGTTGCCTCTGTCCATTAAGTAGCAAATTGAAGTAGTCTCAGCACGCCGGATGATACGTTTTTTTTTAAAAACAATTCAAATTTTATTGTGGAGACATGCTCCAAGTTAAAAAATAATATAATATATATATATATATATATATATATATATATATATATATATATATATATATATATTCTTGGAAAAGCAACTGGTGGATATGTCCTTGTGCAGACGGGACAGAAGGACGAGTAAGCCATTAAGTGTTTGATTTTGTCTTGCCTGTGATTGACAGCTTTCCTTCCTATCAGGTTCAGGGCAGGTTCTTCCTCCCCTATTTAGTCTTGGCTCACAGTCACACTGGTGCCAGTTATTGCCTCTAGCTCTCTGGTATCTCTTGCTGTTTATTTACTTGTATTCTAATCCTTGACCTCTGGCTTCCCTACTGACTATTATTTTGGACTCTGATTTGGCACTGCATCGCTCTCTTGTTACCGAACCCTGGCTAGCTGACCTCCCTTTGTTGTTGTTCGTCTTGTCTGCGTTTTGTGTTTCACGTATTCAGGGAGGGACTGTCTTCGCCGTTGTCGCCTATTACCTAGGATAGGGCCTGGCAATAGGAAGGGAAAGTTGGGGGCTTCAGCTTAGGGCTCACTGTCCCTTGTGCCCCTCCCTCCAGGGTTCACCAGCAGCTTCTGGGGAATTATCATCTGGCTATTCCCTAACAGCAACATAGATAAAAAAATATATATATAATGTCACACTGCAAGGGATAGATATACGGACAGAGGTCCCATCCAAAACCCGGCACAAAATTGGAGGCAATGCATAGATATCATGATCAGAGCATGACAGAATATCATATCTCCCTATATTATAAAAATGAATTTCTGTCTGTCTGTCTGTCTGTGCTCTAATGCGAACCAAACGACTGGATCGATCTTCACCGAATTTGGTACAGAGATACTTCAGGTATCCGGGAAGGTTTAAGACGAGACTCCAACTCGCTCGGACATACCGTTGCTGAGATACAGCATTCCAAACACAGTGCCCCCCTTAGCCAATACAAACCTGCAAGACTTTCACTCATATTCCAACTGCAATACACACGGTCACTCCACATGCACAATACAACACTGATATCCAAACTGAGATACACGCATCACAGGATTAGATACACAGATCAGCACACGGGTCTGCACACAGTCCCACAGACCAGAGGATTAAATACGCACTTCTGCACACAGTTCCACACACTGATGGATTAGATACAGGCGTCTACACACAGTTCCACACTCCAGAGGATTAGATACGCGCGTCTACACACAGTACCACATGCCATAGGATTACATACACGCGTCTGCACACAGTACCACACAGGGGAGGATTAGATACACGTGTTTTCACACAGTTGTACACGCCGTAGGATTAGATACGCGCCTCTTCACACAATACCACACAGGGGAGGATTAGATACACGTGTCTTCACACAGTTGTACACGCCATAGGATTAGATACACGCGTCTGCACACAGTACCATATGCCGTAGGATTAGATATGCGCCTCTTCACACTACCACACAGGGGAGGATTAGATACACGTGTCTTCACACAGTTGTACACACCATAGGATTAGATACACGCGTCTGCACACAGTACCACATGCCGTAGAATTAGATACACAGATCAGCACACAGTACCACATGCCGTAGAATTAGATACACGGGTCTGCACACAGTCCCACACACCAGAGGATTAAATACGCACTTCTGCACACAGTTCCACACACTGAAGGATTTGATACGTGTGTCTGCACACGGTTCCACATGCCGAAGGATTAGATACAGGTGTCTACACACAGTTCCACACTCCAGAGGATTAGATACGCGCGTCTGCACATATTTGTACACGCCATAGGATTAGATACACGCGTCTGCACAGAGTACCACAGGCCTTAGGATTAGATACACGCGTCTACACACAGTTCCACACTCCAGAGGATTAGATACGCGCGTCTGCACACAGTTGTACACGCCATAGGATTAGATACACGCGTCTGCACACAGTACCACATGCAGTAGGATTAGATACGCGCGTCTACACATAGTTCCACACGCCGAAGGATTAGATACGCGCCTCTTCACACAATACCACACAGGGGAGGATTAGATACGTGTGTGTGCACACAGTACCACACTTTGGAGAATTAGATACATGCCTCTGCACACAGTACCACATGCCATAGGATTAGATACGCGCGTCTGCACACAGTACCACATGCCGGGGGATTGGATACGCGCGTCTACACACAGTTCCACACGCCGTAGGATTAGATACGCGCGTCTGCACACAGTACCACATGTCGGGGGATTGGATACACGCGTCTGCACACAGTTCCACACGCCGTAGGATTAGATACGCGCCTCTTCACACAATACCACACAGGGGAGGATTAGATACATATGTCTTCACACAGTTGTACACGCCATAGGATTAGATACACGCGTCTGCACACAGTATCACATGCCGTAGGATTAGATACACAGGTCTGCACACAGTCCCACACACCAGAGGATTAAATACGCACTTCTGCACACAGTTCCACACACTGAAGGATTTGATACGTGCGTCTGCACACGTTCCACATGCCGAAGGATTAGATACGCGCATCTACACATAGTTACATACGCCGAAGGATTAGATACGCGCCTCTTCACACAATACCACACGGGAGGATTAGATACGTGTGTGTGCACACAGTACCACACTTTGGAGGATTAGATACATGCCTCTGCAAACAGTACCACAAGTCAGAGAATTAGATACGCGTCTCCGCACACAGTACCACACGGGGGAGGATTAGATACACGCGTCTGCACACAGTACCACACGGGGAGGATTAGATACGCGCGTCTGCACACAGTACCACATGCCATAGGATTAGATATGCGCGTCTGCACACAGTACCACATCCTGGGGGATTGGATACGCGCATCTACACATAGTTACATACGCCGAAGGATTAGATACGCGCCTCTTCACACAATACCACACAGGGGAGGATTAGATACGTGTGTGTGCACACAGTACCACACTTTGGAGGATTAGATACATGCCTCTGCAAACAGTACCACAAGTCAGAGAATTAGATACGCGTCTCCGCACACAGTACCACACGGGGGAGGATTAGATACACGCGTCTGCACACAGTACCACACGGGGAGGATTAGATACGCACGTCTGCACACAGTACCACATGCCATAGGATTAGATATGCGCGTCTGCACACAGTACCACATCCTGGGGGATTGGATACGCGCGTCTACACACAGTTCCACACGCCGTAGGATTAGATACGCGCCTCTTCACACAATACCACACAGGGGAGGATTAGATACACGTGTCTTCACACAGTTGTACACGCCATAGGATTAGATACACACGTCTGCACACAGTACCACATGCCGTAGGATTAGATACTTGCATCTAAACACAGTACTACATGGGGAAGGATTAGATACAGCTTTTCTCCAGGTATCCATAACAACTGATCACAGGTTTTTCACTGACATTCAAAATGAGATACACATAATCACATGACGCTTATGGACATACACACAAACCACATACAAAATACACCAGTGCAAAATTGGACAATTCTTATGGGGCCACTACACAAACATAAAATGTAATATACATTACATATATGTCCTCCCTCTAGTGTGTATATATATATATATATATATATATATATATAATATATATATACATATACACACTCTCAGAATTTAGAGAGGACCTTTCATGGTTTGGGGCACAGGCAGTTCTATATACTGCTGGAAAGCCGATCTGTGCCTCGGGTAAATCGCTATTGGTTCCGGTACCGTAGCTCTTTACAGTCAGAAGGGCGTTCCTGACAGTCTGTCAGGTACGTCCTTCTTCATAGCAGCGCCTATCGCGCTGTACAGTGTGAGCGGGGAGGAACGCCCCCTGCCCTCCTGATAATACTCGTCTTTGGACGAGCACTGTGAGCAGAGGGTGGGGTTATGATGCCATACATATATATATATATATATATATATATATATATATATATATATATATATATATATATATATATATATATATATATATATATATATATACCTTACAGAACAGAATACCGAATGCAGATGTGAACCAGGCCTACAGTGGTGCAACAAGATAATAAAAATTATGTCAGAACATCCCTCTAAATAGGAAGAAAGTAAAGATGGAAATAAAGGGAGGATTCTATATTAAATTGTTCCCTCTGCGCCTGCTTTGTGTCCTGTTTATTTTCCAGTTTTCGTATCTTTCTATTTGATGCCCCCCTGTTATATAGCAGCTGGGTGTTTGCAGATGATTTTGGTGTGATGCAGTTGGTATTCGGCTTTTCTTCTGTATTCCTCAGCACTTTATTTGTGGACACAGTGATACGTTCCAGGAACATGCACAATGAATGTAAAAATGGATGGGATAATATATGTAGGTCAAAACCATGGCAACATAGAGATGTGTAAGGCAAAGACGTTGTGGTAATAGAGCACACATATTGAGGCAAATCCTGTGTAATTGCATGGAGCTCTATCATATGCCTGCTAGTGATGGAGGTCATAGACTTTGTAGTACTGGTGATTTGTATAGAAACATAACTATATTCTTGTCATGAGTGTTTCTGTCTCTATTGATGCATCCCATAATTTTATTTGCCTTGGCAGCAGCTGCCTGGCTCTGGTCACTAAAGGTAAGCTTACTGTCCACCAGAATCCCCAAGTCTTTTTCAAAGCTTGTTTTACCCAATAACTTATTATTAAGTGTACGATCTTATATAGTTTCTTCTACCAAAATGCATAACCTTACATTTGTCTACATTACATTAAATTTGCCACATCTCTGACCAAGCTTCCAGCTTCCCTAGAGCCCGCTGTAATACTCTAGTATCTGATATATGATTTGCAAATGCTCTAATGGGTCATTAACACCTTAACGACCAATGATGTACATGTGCATTTCAGGAGGGGCTGTATAGAGAGGGCTCAGGAGCTGAACCTTCTCCATACACGAGGGATGTCGGCTGTATTATACAGCCATCACCCACCGCTAACAGCCACAATTGGTGCCAACTCCTATTGCAACTGTTGACACTTTAGATGCCACAGCTAAACATGTCCGCAACATCTAAAGTGGCCATGTGCTATGGGCGCCGCCCTTCAGAAGCAGGTGATTGGTTGCTATGACAGCTGAGAGCCTATTGAAAGCTGTTATAGCAACCAATTTAAAAAAAAATAAATTATTTTTAGTTTTTTAAATTCCCCTGCCCCTTTCAGCTTCTCAGTACATGGTACAGGATATTGAATGGTACCAGCAAACAATAAGGGGACATTCACACGAGGTAACATGGTGCTGATTCTGCCACGATAAATCGCGGCAGAATGAGTGCTGATAAAAAGACTCCCATTGAGTTCAATGTGTTCCACGCGGAAGACGGAACACATTGAACTCAATGGGAGTCTTTTTATCGGCGCTGATTCTGCCGCGAGTTATCATGGCAGAATCTGCAACACGTTACTCGGTGTGAATTCCCCCTAAGCTATCATGTTGAAAAAATAAATACATAAAAATTTGGCTCTTGGAAGTTAGGGAGGAAAAAACAGATGCACAAAAATGAAAATTGGCTCAGTCTGTAAGGGTTAATAAACATATTTAAAATGGAGAGGATCTATTTCTAAGCCCTGTGGTAGCCCAATACTGACCCTAGTGACTGTGACCCAGTCTCAGTATTTCCCATTACAAGCACCTTCTGTTTCCGATCACTGAGCCAGTTGTGATATTTTTCCCCCAACATTCTTATTTTGTATACTAACCTTTTATTTGGTACAATATCAAAATCCAATGAAAAGTCCAGATACACCGCATTACCCATGTCCAGTCTCGAACTGAAGCCCTAACGTTATTCTGACCCTTTGGTAACAAAATAATTCAATACAGTCCTTCTGAATCCTTCCATTTGTTGACCAAGCTGGCAGTGTAACTGATGGCTAGACATGACATATTTGAGGGCCAGCATGGTGAGGATTGTTTGCATTTCTGGGATTTTATATTTTGATCTTTGCAAAAAGAATTGGCTTGTGCCATTTGTTTGGGGGAAAGCCCTTTTTAAGGCTTAGGCCCCTCCCGCTACCTGCCCACACGTAACCTCAGATCCTCCAACGACCTCCTACTCCGCTCTGCCCTCATCCGCTCCTCACACAACCATCTCCAAGACTTCTCCCGTGCATCCCCCATACTCTGGAACTCCTTACCACGACAAATAAGACTGACCCCCACAATCACAGGATTCAAGAAGGCCCTGAAGACTCACCTATTCAGGAAGGCCTACAACCTCCAATAACACTATCACCGCACTGTCATCTGGACAGTCTCCCCCTCTCCTTCTGTCTCTACCCCCTTCCCCCATAGATTGTAAGCCCTCGCGGGCAGGGCCCTCTACTCCACCGTGCCAGTCGGTTACTGTTAGTATTATATCTACCTGTATAATTTGTGTATTGTATGTAACCCCCAAATGTAAAGCACCATGGAATTAATGGTGCCATATAAATAAACAATAATAATAATAATAATTCATGTCTGCGTTCATGTTTCCGTTCGCTTGGGGACCTCCAGAACAGAAACCTATCTGCATTAATAAAAAAAAAAAAAAAAAAAAAAAAAAAGCGGTTACCTAGGGAAATTCCATGTGCTTTCCACATGAAAAATTCGGAGAGAAAAGTGCTGCTTGCAGGACTTTTCCATTTGCATATTTCATGCGGATAGGGGAATCGAATGGCCCGAATGCAGATGTGGGAAGAAAAAAACAAAACATGGCCACACCTGTCATTGCCTGCCACAGTGATTGAAATAAAAGATTAATGGTATTTACCGTAGTTATTATTATGAATTAGTTATTATTAATTACTATTTGCTGTTTAACTACTTGGTCTTTAGTCAGTTTTGTTGCATACTGTTATTTGTAGTATGTTTTACAAAAATCATTAATACAAAAACTTCTTTTCCCACAGAAATTACTGATGAAAATGGTAAATTTCAGAGGCCGATTAAGGAAGAGGACGATGACGATGCTCTCCTCCTCAAAAAGCTCAAAAAAAAGAAAAAGAAGAAACACCGGGATGACTTAAGGGGCAGGAAGCTGAAAATGTACAACAAAGAGGTCCAAACCCTTTGTGCTGGGCTTACACGTATCAACCAAGAAGCCGTGGATCAGTCTGATATAGAGATAAACAAAGAATCCTCCAGATATCTGAAGGATGAGCAGTTGTGCCGTTCTGACCTGGGTACCGAGGAATACAGGGTGCCCCAGGAGGTCCAGATGCCTTTTGCATCTCACCAGGAGCACTGCATTCGTACCAGTACATTAAATACAGGCTCAAGATTCAGCAGATTGATGCATGAGGAGAATCAGTCCAATGGTGGAGCCCCAGTTTTACATGCCTACATGGATGAACTTTCCTTTTTGTCTCCTGTGGAGATGGAGAAATTTGCAGAGGAATTCCTGGAAAGGACATTTTCTGAGAATGACAAGAGTGCAGCTTACTACGCCCTGGCCATTGTACATGGCGCAGCTGCCTACTTGCCAGACTTCCTGGACTACTTTGCTTTCAATTTCCCAAACACGCCTGTAAAAATGGAAATCCTTGGCAAAAAGGATATTGAGACCACTACAATTGCAAACTTCCATTCACAGGTTAGAAGACTGTTATGTTTTTTTCTTTTTTTTTCCTGTGAGATTAGATTACATTACATTAGTGAAGCCTATGCTTACATCAGATACCATCATAGAGTGGAGGAAATGTCACTGCAAGCCGTGCTATGTCCTCTAGCAAAAGAGCAGAAACCCAACAAGTCCCTAGTACACTGGGAACCCCAAAGATGGCTAGCATCCATTGGTTTCATCATAAGATATATGCATCCTCATGCTTGCTTTGGTTTCCCTGTTTTTTATTTTTGTATTTTTTTTTATATAAATTCCCCCCCCCTTCAAAAAAAAAAAAAAAAAGTGAATTCTGCTTTAGTTCTTTAAATTTACAAGTTGGGTTTAGCAATTGCATAAGACCTGTTTGGGTAAATCTTAGTCAGTTTAAAACCTAACAAAATAAAGTTGTATGAACTTGCTTTGAAATTTAATTTGTTGCCAATTTCCTGAAAAATTTCTGGAGCCAGGTAGAATGGCCAAAATCAAGGCTGAGCATACATTGAGCAAAGACGTTGTGCAGAATGTGCAAGCCATATGGGGCTCTGATGTTCTGTTCCCATCTGATAATTTTAGAGCAGGCCCTATCCTACTTTGTGATATCGGGGCAGAACATCCCATTGACTTTAAGGAATCAGAGTGCCTTCTGTTACATTGACTAGAGCTGGTTAACCTTTTATGGGATGTGTATTTTAGGAGGTAAAACTGCACAACTGTGCGACCGTTAATAAGATAACTGAGGGAATATAACAATAGACCTGCCCTGTGAGTGGGGGTCTCCGCATCCAAGATTCTTCACCCTTAAAGGGATTTTATCATTAAAAAAAGTTTTTTAAACGAAAACCACGTAGGAATAGCCTTTAGAAGGTCTATTTTGTCTCTTACCTTTATCTTGAAGGTTTGTGCCACCGTGTTTAAATTTTTCTTTTTTTTTTTTTTGCTATGGTAATTGTGCTCAGAAAAAGCACAGGAGGCGTTCCTCCTGCGCTCAGAGCACAGCATTGTTATCCATTCCAGCGCTGCCGCTGTCTTCTGCATTTCCTCCTCATTCAAAATGGCCGACGGAACAGCCAACTGAGCATGTCTGTCGGGCCGTTTTGTGGTGGTCTTGTGTAAGTAAAGGAGTGAAGAAGAGGAATGGATAACAACGCTGTGCTCTGAGCGCAATTAGCATAATAAAGAAAAATTCAGAAACGATGGCGCAGACCTTCAAGTTAAAGGAAAGAGATGGATAGCCTTTATAAAAGGCTATTTCTACATGCTTTTAGTTTTAAAAAAAAAAAGGTTGTTTTTTTTTAATGTTTAAATCCCTTTAATATGGCATATGAAATAAACAAGTGCTCATTTGTATGGTTACTGCATCTTTTATTCAGCATAAACTGTTTGTCAGCAGCACATCATCCCATGTAAACACAAGGAAACTGTATGGACGATGAACAATTTCTTTCCTGTTATAGTTTACATTGATCTCTGTAATATCCGTGATCCGCCATACTCCACTGCAGAGACCCATATAGTAGGGCCTATTTTTAATTTTTTTTTGTTGTTCTTCTTGAAGGGCTGTCGCATTACAAACATGTAACTCGATATACGTCTGTGCGCTGTGTCCCGCAGCAATTGGGAGAACAGGTTAGAATGAAAGTCTCCCCTGCATCCTTGTGACTATAGGGCTAGTGTATGATGTGTGCTTCAGTTACTGCTATGGGACTGCAATATCACTTACATGGAGCACAAGCACATCGGGGGGATATGGGGACTTGATAAATCTCTGTAATGTGTCAATTCTTCAGGGGGGGGGGGAGAGCACTGATCAAGTTATAAAGTTCCCTCTGGATCATTGTACTGAATATAGTTTCTTAAGGGTAGCTTGCACGTGTTACAGTGGTCGAGGCATTTCGTCAGGAAAAACATCCGCTTCAGGAATTAGGAAGCTTTTCTTTGGAGCTTTTTTTTTTTTTTTTTTTTTTTTTTTTTTTTTTTTTTTTTCTTTTACTTTTTTCTGCTAGCGGTTTTCCAGCTCCCGTTGACTTGTATTGATTTTTTCCTGAGGCGGAATCCACCTGAAGAACGGGCATGCTGCTAGCGGAAAAAAGAATGCTAGTGGTCTACATAAGCCTCTGTTGTGAGGGGTCAGAGTCTGCATTTAACTGCTCTGTTCAGCCATTCCAGCAATAAGAGATTTGTTTTTCCACCAGTCGAGGTATAGATAAGTCAACACAAAATTCTCCATTTGTAAATTTCCTGGATTGTGTAGTAGTAATATGTAGAGATGAGCGAGTACTGTTTGGATCAGCCGATCCGAACAGCACGCTCCATAGAAATGAATGGATGCACCTGGTACTTCCGCTTTGACGCCGGCCGCCCACTTAACCCCCCCGCGTGTCGGCTACGTCCATTCATTTCTATGCGAGCGTGCTGTTCGGATCGGCTGATCCGAACAGTACTCGCTCATCTCTAGTAATATGGTTTAAGGTTAAGGGTTAAAGGTAGCAGTAATATTGTCCTGAGATGTCTTAAGATATGGTTGTAAAAGCAGTTGTAATCAAAGTCTAGTTTGACTCCGTTTAGGATCTCTTAATGACCCCTTCTTTGGAGGCATGGTAGTAAATACAAAGCCCAGAAGCTGAGATTGATTTATGCAGCATCGGAGTCGCTTTTTTTTTTTTTTATGTTAGGTACAGGTTTTTAATCTTCAAAGTAGGCAGCACATACACACTCTCAAGTACATCTACTCCCAGGCTGACCTCTAAGGGCTAGTTCACACCTAAATTACGTGTGGCTTATTTTGGTCCTGAAAAAAAACTCTTCCTAATTAGGAAGCATTTTTTGGACCTTGCCATGCTTTTTCAAACTACTACACCTGCGCAATTACGCTCTGCCGTTGGGCCTCGGGCACAGCCGACTGCACATGCAGGAGGCCATTTTTTTTTGTGGCCGCTTACGCGATCATGCACAGTACGCACTTGTAGTTCAACTGAGTACAGGAGCGTACTGCGCATACTCGCGTAAGCAGCCACAAAAAAAATGGCTGCCTGCATGTGCAGTCAGCTCTGCCCAGGCCTGGTGGCAGAGCCGACTTGCGCATGCGTAGGAGTTTCACCCCAGCACGGGAAGAAGATGGGTGAAGAGGGAGTTCCAGAAGATAGAGGCATCACTGGAGAGTTCTCTCGCAGCATTGGGGACGCCCCCAGTGCTGCGAGAGAACTCATTTGCATACCGAAGAAAGCCAGGATTTCTACCGACCGGCGGTGCAGAGAAGACCTCTAAAGGTAGGAGAAGAATAGCCTTTCTTAAGGCTATTCCTATGTGTTTGTCAGATAAAAAGGCATTTTAATGATAGGATCCCTATAAAGTATCTATCTGCAGGGCCGGGTTCTGGTCATGTCCATGTCCAGTCTTTACAATACTCTTCCACACCACGTTAGTGTTTATATAGAAATCTAGATTTTACCATTTACTTTTTAGACTGATGATTCTTAATCCATTATTTGGTTCTCATTCATTGTAGGTCAGCAGGACATATTGTTGTGGCACGTATAGAGCTGGTCCAATGAGGCAGATCAGCTTGGTCGGTGCAGTGGATGAAGAGGTTGGAGACTTTTTTCCGGAGTTCCTGGACATGTTGGCAGAATCTCCTTTTTTAAAGGTTTGTTATCTCTGTTCATCTATCTATCTATCTATCTTATTTCAGAAGAGGTTAAGTCTTTATGCCTCTGGCTTGACAACAGAATCGCAGACTTGATAAAATACAGAATAATAAATTAAACTGATCTTTCTATTTTGAACGTTTTTTTTGTAGATGACTTTGCCTTGGGGGACAATGTCTACACTTAAACTTCAGTGTAGATCGCAAAGTGATGATGGTCCAATCATGTGGGTGAGACCAGGGGAGCAAATGATCCCTACAGCAGACATGCCAAAATCCCCTTTCAAAAGGAGAAGGTAACACATTAATACTAGAGGAAGAAACTGATTTGTAACATGCATGGAATTCTTTTTGGACTCAACACTCGAACTGAGGTTCTGTTTGAGCCAAAACTGGAGTGGATTCTGCGGGCAGGGGGAGCAGAAGGCTCCTTTTATTTCACATTCCATGTAAATAGCTTGGGGACCTCCTGAACGGAAACATTAAAAAGTGGTTAGCTAAGAAATCACACGGATCCCATAGACTATAATGCTATATAATAATATAACTAGCACACTGTGTTCATGTTTGATTAGATTTCGTTTTAATATTTGTGTTTCATAAATTTACAAAAAATGCAACCAAATATTTGTGTAGTTATAACTTTTTCTGTCCAATGATCCAAGTGCAAAAGAGAACTTTTAGAAATATGAGAACTCAGTATCCATATCAATTTCAGTATCCTTGAGTCTAAGGCCCCGTTCACACGGGGAGCGGATGGACGGATTTTGGTCCCAAGAGTGACGCGGGAAGCCGCATCACTCTCGGGCCAAAATGCGCCTGTCGCGGGTTCCAACAGTCACTGCATCCCCCTCCGGAGTAGGCTCAAATGAATGGGTGCTGCCGTGAAACGGACGCCGGGGCTGAATCAGCTGCGGAGTCCACCTCAAGAAATGAAGGCTCCGCCTCCTTATGCCACGTGTGAACTAGCCCCAAGGAATCTATGAAAAATGGCCAAAAATGGAACACTTCATATGACTTGTGAATAACCCCATATATTGTCATGGTTTTTATAGACTTTCTGGCCATGACAGTTTTGTTTTTTCTTTTCTTTCATTATTTGAAGTCTTAATCTGTTTAAATGTGTTCCTTTAACATAATGCAGGTCAATGAATGAAATAAAGAATCTGCATTACTTGCCGCGCACTAGTGAGCCAAGAGAAGTCCTTTTTGAGGACCGAACAAGAGCTCATGCTGATCATGTTGGTCAAGGTTTTGACTGGGAGAGTACGGCTGCTGTTGGAGTTTTGAAGGCTGTGCAGTTTGGAGAATGGTATGCTCACTTATTCTTTGAGGAAAAATTGCAGAAAAAAAAAACATTGCCCTTATTTTTTAATACTTATAACTGCAAACGACAAGTATTTCTCAAAAGAAATATAAGTGAATTGCCAAGAATAATAAATTAACGCGTATAAAATAACTACAGAAAATTCTTCATCTGCCTTTTTCTCCCTAGGAGTGATCGACCTCGCATAACCAAAGATGTGATCTGCTTCCATGCAGAAGACTTCTCCCACGTTGTGCAGAGGTTACAGCTAGACCTCTATGAGCCTCCTGTTTCCCAGGTAATCCCATCTATCTGAGATAATCCTGCCAGCTCAGATAAGTAACCTTCGCTTCCCGTTTAACCTCTTCCTGACATCCACCATACTATTATTTAAATATGATGGTCGCTTTAAGGGGTATTACCAACTCGCCTATTCAGCAGCCTGCATGCTGTGTGCTCTCTTCACTTCCTGGTTTTCTCGGCACGTTGGTGGGCGGGGTTTCACTTGCTCCGCTTAGCTCTATTCATAGCAGTATGTTTGCAGTCAGTAAGCTGATGTAGCAGAGCTGGATTTGATTGCAATAAACTTGTTTTAGGACTGTGTTTACATACAGAGGTAACGGACTCCCTATCTCAGCCCTTATAAGCCAAATTCAATTAAACCGACTGATAACTGGAAGAGCTGAAGATAGATAGCTCAGAAATACTAGCAGGAGCTCTCACCTCCCCCCTCCACTATCTGAGAGCAGGAGCTCCGTTACTTGTCTGTGGCAGAGACACAAACAGCTCAGAGCTGCTGCCGAGCACTCAGAAACAAAAATTGAAAAATGTCCCCCAAGTGGGAAGTGGTTAAAAAGAAACTAATCTGATCAGCTGATGATACAATGATTAAAGTCTTATGGAAGTAAATATGCAGCAAACTATATATCTAATTTTACTGTATTAAACATTTTGTATGAGATAATTAACCCCTTCCTGCTGCAGCCATTTCTGCCTGAAATTAGCGTAGCTCGGATGTTTACACAGATATTTAGGATCAGCCATTTCTCATCTTTCTCATTTGTTGTGGTCTTCCTAAAAACATAATCTTTCCATTCCCTACGATAAAGTTGGTTATCAGATAATCTTAGATGCTGTTTACATGCTACAGTCTTCGTGACTAGCAGAAGAGGTTTGTTTTTTTTTTTTTGTTTTTTTTTTACAATTTACTGGAAAAGAAGACAGATCTGTCAGATCAGTTGACAATTTCCTAACACCAGTTTATCTAGATTAATTTAAATTGCTTTGCTCCTGTTTAGTCACCAGCTCTGTGCCTGTAATAATGTGATAGTTGCTTAACGGCCTTTGTAAGGGTCCCCCACAGATTGAACATAGTTCTCTATACCTGCCAATTACCATGCATGCCGATACCTCTGGAAGGATATCACATATCTAGAGAAGCTTTTTTTTCTCAGAAAGTCTTCAGATGTTTCAGCTGTCTTACAGAAAAGTTTTCAACAAAAATCTGTGAACTTGTAGTGGGAAATGATGATCTGTAGCCTCCTGCAGACTTCAGATGTCAGTGATTGAACTTTTTATTTTTTTTTTATTTTTTCTGCCTGTAGCATTTTTTTTCCACTTATCTTTTTCTATATTGCTTTTTTAGTCTACATTCTAAATGTATATTTTTTATTCAATTTCAGTGTGTTCAGTGGGTCGATGAAGCAAAACTCAATCAGATGCGTCGAGAAGGCATCCGTTATGCTCGGATCCAGTTGTGTGATAATGACATTTATTTCATTCCTCGCAATGTCATTCACCAATTCAAGACTGTGTCGGCAGTCTGCAGCTTGGCATGGCACATAAGGTTGAAGCAGTATAGCTCCAATAAAGAAGAAACCAAGCCGGCAGAAGCGGACCACAGCTCTGATGCTAAGGCTCCAGACGATGTTCTTACCACTGTAAAAATGGAAGCGGAGGAAAGTCCTCTGTCTGTACCAACACAAGGACCTTTTGTAGCACCGCTCATTCCATCACAGAGGCTGGAAATCCAGCTGTCACCTACACCGTCTCCTAATACACAGCAGTCAGATTTGTAGATAAAATATTCAGAAGATTTATTTTTCCTTTTTCTTTTTTAATTTTATTTTGTTTCTTAAACCTATTTTTTAAAACTTTTGATGTGAAGTTATAGTTTTATAACAGACTGACTTTATTCCTGTAATTTCCAAATAACTCCCAATACCGGTTTCATAAACCTTTTATCTAGGTTTCTTTTAGCTGACACAGCCAACTGAGGCAGCAGAATATGTAATTTAAGAAACACTGCTGGCTAAAAAAAAGTATATTATATAATGCGCAGCAAAAAAAAATCTTTTTACATTAAACTGTAATTTCGACAGCTTTGCCACGCAAATCTATCAGTCTCAAATGTTTTTTATGCTTGGGGTTTAATAAGAAGCACTTTTTCGTAATGTTTGTAGATGTGGCTAATTTACATTTAGTGAACTGCGTATGTAGTTTTTTTTTTTTTTTTTTTTTTTTCTAAATCATATCTAGATTCAAAATGGTTGACTTTTCTTGCCACAAATTTAATATATATCTATATTTTTTTTTTTTTTATTTTGGTACTAGGATTTTAGTCTTATCCTAAATATTTTAAAAAGTACAAAATAGTCATTCTGTATGCTTTGATTTCTTTTTATTTTTATATGTATTTATTTTTTTATATTCTTTCATCTTCATATAATTTATACCATTTATTTTGATCAAGGACACAAGCAGAATCCAGCACTTAGTCTTTGGGATTTTTCTTTTTATATATCTATATATTTTAAATTCTGTTTTAAATGAAGTGAATTGAATATTATGAAGACTTTCAGTCCAGTTTCTTCCATGTTCAACGGATTGTTGTCGGTTAAAACAACTCATGTTCTAATGTGCAAGAGTGATCTCGCCCCTTTCACTACATTTGATGTATATTTTAGTTATTTGATATTCGAGAAATGACTGTCGACAATATGAAATGGTTTCTGGACTTTAATATTAAAGCTTTTTTTTAATGCAGTGACTTGCCAAGAATAATGCTGTAAGCAATCTCTACACCTATCCTGGATTGTTATATGGTTAACTGTCTGCAAGAAGTTTAGGTTGCCAAGGAGGAATGTTATTTTTGTGCTATTATTGTAGTTTGCCATTGATTCTTAGAAGGACATGGTTTACCCTTTCAGTCTCCAGATAATGTGTGGGTTTTTTTTTCTCTTCACCAATGATAACTTTTATGTAAATCGTATGATCATCTAGTTCTTCCATTTTGCTTAAAGGGGCTCTATCATTGGGAAACCTCATTTTTAACTAAGCATATATTTGCATAGCCTTTAGAAAGGCTATTCCAGACATACCTTTTATATAATCCTCCCATCTGTATTTGAATTGGCCTGCTTTTATTTATATCCTAATCACCAGCATGACACACTCAGGGAAGTTCACTGAGCACTGTGTGTTGTGTGTAAACGGGGGGGGGGGGGGGAGGTAGGGAGGCTGCTGTTGCTGATGACTATGCTGTGTGTAAACAGGGAGGGGGTGAGAGCAGAGAGGCTGCTGATGACTCTGCCTTCCCTGCTCTCACCTCCCCCCCCCTGTTTACACACAGAATAGTCATCAGCAACAGCAGCCTCCCTGCTCAAACCTCCCACCTGTTTACACACAGCATAGTCATCAGCAACAGCAGCCTCCCTGCTCTCGCCTCCCCCCTGTTTACACACAGTGCTCAGTGAACTTCGCTGAGTGTGTCCTGCTGGCTGATTAGCATATAAATAAAACCGGCTAATTCAAAAATGGCTGGGAGTATTAACAAATAAAAGGTATGTGTGGAATACCCTTTCTAAAGGCTATGCAAATATATGCTTAGTTAAAAATGAACTTTGCCAATGATAGAATCCCTTTAAGAAATATCTGTTTTGGATTGTCTGCAACCTGGGTCCTAAGTTTGTTTATAAAGTACCTTCCATTGTTCCCTGCCAACCAGTAGCACACTTGGAAAAATAAACAGTAATTCCAATACTGGTGGAGAACAGAAATGGCAAACTCCCACCTCTCCTATACAGATATTTCCTCACCAGCTTCACAGTTTTAAACCACTAAAATGCCTCTTGCACCTTGTGGGCATTTCAATAAGCTTTGTATTTATTTTTTTTAATAACCATGTATAAATTGCAAGTGGGTGGCTGTTTCTTTACATATCAGCTGTATGAGAACTTTATATACAGTATGATAAATCTTCTAACAGAGTCCTGGAGGCCAATACCAGATTGTTTGTTTCAAAGCATATACACTTCAGTAACATGTTGTTGCAATACAATGCAGGTAAAGTGAGCCACTTTTCTGTGTTTTTTTTTTTTTTGTTTTGTTTTTAAAGCTGTCACAGTGGCTGTAGCGGAAATTGATTTATGATTGTATAAAAGATAAAGCCAAATAGATTTTCAGCATATGGTTCTTAAATGAGCTTTATTTTCTTTTAGAATTAAATGGATTATCGTAAATACTCTGGCGGCTGACATGTCTAATTTTACTATCTCCTGCCCACCAGGAGTGCAGTGCATTTGTGGGGAAGGGGGACTCTTGTTGCAATTCTACTTCTCCTGTTCATGTTTTAATATGTTGTGTTAGAAAGAGGGAAATCAAGTCGCATAACTATTGTTACTGCTGATGAGAAGCTCCCACGTTCCAGTGCAGCCTTTGAGAGGGTAAGCATTTGTCTACTAAACCAAACCATTGGAATCTAGAATTTTACATGAACACATATCGGGATAATAAGGCTTTAAAGAGAAGGTACATTTTTGTTTTAAAACACTGAAATTGCAAGAGTTTCCCTTTTATAGGGGAAGAAAAACAATGGAGAAAAGCACAGCAAAAAATGCTGCAGGAAAAAAAAAACAAAAAACTTGTGGAGCTTTTGCCTGAGGCCGGGTTCACACAGGGTTCTTTGGTCCGGAACCTGAGGTGAAGATCGCCTCAGGTGCCGGACCAAAAACTGTTAGCCGTGACTGAATGCTGGTGCACTGCATCGGCATCCAGTCACGCACTCTGCTCCAGATTAGGCCCAATGAATGGGCCTAGTCGGGAGGAAGGAGTGTCTTCAGACCGAATCGCGAGGCAAATCTGCCTAAATGAGCATGTCGCTTCTTTTATTCGCGAGCCAGAAGAAACGGCTCCCGGAAAAAAGAACTGACTGACTCCCGTTGATTTCAATGGGAGCCGTCTTTTTGGTCAGGATTTTGAGGCGGATATGGCCTCAAAATCCTGACCAAATAACCCCGTGTGAACTTACCCGTACATAGGCTTTTGAGTACTCCTTAAGTAGAAATCGCTTGCTTTGAAGCCTTCATCCACATATATGTAAAGTCTTTCAGTGCCCCTACACATCCCCGTCCCCCTCCCTTCATGTAATATGAGATCCACATGTATTGGCTCCACACAGTGCTCACTTTCCCCTGGGCTCTGGCGTGGCTCCCCAATCCTCTTCTGACATCCTGAATGGCTGTTCTTTATGGTTACTCTCAACTCTGCGGCATAATATAGTTTCTCTGAAAATAAGACCTGCCCTGAAAATAAACCCTAGCATGATTTTTCAGGATTTTTGGAGTATGCTTGAAGTATAAGCCCTAGCTTCAGTTCATTAAAGAAAAAAGTGTCCAGGCTGCTATACATGTCAAAACAGAAAATAGAATACAGCAGAACAAATACAGTAGACCCTTAATCAATGAAATCAGACACCCCAAAAAATTTCACACCCAAGAGAATCAATCACACATTGACTTTAAGGGAGCAATCTGTACAAAATGGCACTAGTGTGAGTTCTCCACAACAATAAGGATTGACTACCGGTAGTATTGTTTTTTCACACACAAATCGGGTAGTTCCGCTGGCATGACTACATTGTGGCTACTTCTGGTCACCAGAGGGAGTCAGTTGCTACACTGCAGTGGAGCGCTGATGCAATGGCAAGGCTCCTGAGACCAGAGATGGCTCTGTTTGCAAGTACCCATTTACCATTAGCACTTGCCAATTCTAAATTGTTTTGGGTGTGAGGGGGTATGATAAGTGAATTGGGGGGAGAAGACATCCCCTGAAAATTAAGCCCTAAACTATCTTTCGGCGTAAAAAAAATAATAGACCCGGTATTATTTTTGTAGAAACACTGTAGTAGTTTGGGTGCCCTAGATAACCACTGTTCTACCATTATGGAGAGGGGTTTTCAACATGACATGTACCACAGATTGTGAACCACTGCTCCATAGTAGCAATCACTTGTGTAGTGTAAAAGAAACTTGGAGGCTAACCAGCGTAGATTAGTTTCCAGTTAAACATGAACTTTGTTCTGCCCATAAAGGTCGCACCTTGTTTTATTTTTAGGTGTGCAGAACAGAAACCTACACCTTGTTCCATGTCTGGATTCATTAGATATTAGAAACATTGTATGGACTGTAAGATCTAGGAAAACGTGGATATGTTCACATGGCTAAATTTGTGGTAGATTCCTCAAAATTGGCTCCAAATTCTGCCTGAAGTCTGCTTTACCCTCATTCATTGATCTTCATCTCAAAAAACTCTTCCTTGAAATTCCTGAAGCTGAATTTTTTCAGCTAGGAAGAATTGTGCTGTGTGAATGTACCCTTATTAGATTACAGTTTAAGGCTAAAGTCCACATTGCAAGCCACAGTGAATAAGCACTACAAGAAAAACTGGCAGAAACAGTTTGTCCTGCAGTGCTTTTCACAAAAAGTCAGTTTCCATTATACCCACATTTTTCCCTCTGCCGCAATATTATACGCTATGCGGTGGCCCCCACACAGTACTAGAGGCTCCGCAGTGGGCCTATGTCACAGTATTATATACTCCACATTGAGGCCCCCCACACAGTATTATATGCTACTTACCCAGTATGCAGTCCCACAAAGAGCGTCCTCCTTCTTCTGACTGCAAGTGTTGATGACTTACATCAATGCACCTATGTTGGGTCAGAGGTCACCCTCAGCTGAAAGTAAGCGATCAGGGCAATGGCAAGGGCTTTGTGTGCCCTCTCTGGTACGTGTGCCATAGGTTCGCTATCACAGCTCTATAGCAGCGTTTCCCAACTTTTTTAGACCCACACCAACCCTGAAAGAAAAGAAGAAATAAAATTATTTGGGGTCCACCTACCAGATTGATTTTTACCACTGTTGGGAATCACTACTCAAAACAGGTGGTTCACAGTGTTTCCTTTTCTGGAGAAGATCAGGAAGAGAAGCTAGTAAACCTGGTATGAACTCTGGCACAGTAGGAACACACACAGTCTGCCAAACAAATACACTATCATGTGGCTAAGAGTGCTTAAAGTTTACTTGACTGCGGTAAACAAGAAAAATCATAGACCATAGTTTCTGATCCTTCTACTCTAGAAGCTCAAACAGGACAGATTTACATTAAACTGTGTATGACTGAGGCCCCATGTAGTGTAAACGTTGCGGAAAAATAACACTTATCCGCTATTCACAACAAGAGCTTCCTGAACATAGTAGCGGCTCGATTGAGTCAGGGTATTACAGTATCAGGAGAATGGTCCTTCAATCCAAAATCAACAGACTCCATCCTGAAATGTTTTCTTCTTATAAAACGGTTTAGATACCTTAGGTCTATAATCATCCTCCAGTCATCTGTTTTGGCACCAGGAAGACTGGAGAGTAGACCCCCGACCCTTCTTCTGAAGGGGGAACTTTCTCTGGGGCTCCTTTTTTTGATGTAATCAGAGATGGATCTTTCCAGGATGGACTGATGACCAGCAGGCAGGGAACGCGTTGTGACAAAGTGGTCGTGAGGAGGATGAGACAATTTGATTGCATAACCACGCTCTACTACTTGCAGAACCCAAGGGTCTTGAATGTAAGTACACCACACATCCAGGAAGTAGGAGAGCCGACCTCCCACCTGTACATCGGTCACAGGGAGCAAGCTCCCGTCAAAAGTTGGGCTTCTTCTTAGGGTCCTCCTTTGGGCGGAATCTTGTGTGCGCCTGTGATCTGGACCGAGAGGAGGAGCCATGACCCCTACTAGAGGACTCCTGTCTACCTCTAGAAGCTTAGGGCAAGGACTTATCTTTACTATCGGCTAAGCCCTCCATCAACTCATTGAGGCCATGCCTGAAGACCTTATCCAGCTCAAACAGTAGTGCACATAATGCAAATTTGGAGGAAATATCTGCCCTCTAAGTCTTGAGACATAACAGCCTTCTGGTTGCCGTAGATAAGGCCATGTTCTTAGAGGCTAGCTTCATCTGCTGTCGGGTAGCTTCGTTCATAAAGTCGGCTGTCATAAACAGGTAACTCATTGAGGCTAAGATGTAGTCTCTAGGTACCCCGGAGACAATATCCCGTTCTAACTGTGCCAGTCGGGCACACAGGCTATCAACAGCTTTTGTAGAGGCTATGGCAACAGAGGCCTGAGCTGCAGCAGCCGAGTAACATTTTCTTAGGGTATCATCCACCCGGTGATCCAGAAGGTCTTGCAAGTTCGACCCATCAGCCAGTTAAACCACTGTTTGGCTGGAAGGTTTTGCCTATGCCATATAAACCTTCGGGGGTGGACCCCATTGATCCAACTGCGGAGATGCTATGGGATACATAGCTCTAAATGCTCTGGAGCCAAGATGAGCTCTCTCATGGTGCTTCCATTCCAACTCCGCCCCCCCCCCCCAAAAAAAAAAAAAAAAAATCACTTTCAAACTAACTCTTAACCAAAGTTATCAAACACCCTCTAACAGACATACTTACAGGCCAAAATGATCATTCCAGGGCAGCTCTGGTGGAAAAAAAAAATTGCCGACTAGGCCGCACCGGGAGTGTGCAGCTACAAAACTTAGCCCCTCCAGAAACAGGAGGGAGAGAAAAAGGCTCCGACCTCGGAACAAGGCCGCAAGCGGAAGTGCACGGCAACCCAACACGACCCCTTCAGAACAAGAGGGAGAAAAAAAGTTCTGCCTCCGGAAACTAAGCCGCAATCAGCCCACAAGCCAGCAGTAAGCACTACAGCCTCCCTAAACAGGGAGAGCTTAGTGAAAAAACATCCAAACTAACTTCTCCCATTTCCCAGCAGGGTATCGTCGAAGGAGAAGAAGAATAAGAACAGAAGACATGCCGAAAAGAGTACCAGAACAACGCTCAGTCCAGGAGCAGCCCTACAAAGTAAAAATCCCACTCTTTTCGGCCCTATAGGAGGACACAGAGTCCTTCCCCACCTGTCCCACCATCACAGGACAGAAAAAAACACACGGGGGGGGAAGGTCCCTGTGCCCTCTTATAGGGCCTAGTCATGTACACTCACCGGCCACTTTATTAGGTACACCTGTCCAACTGCTCGTTAACACTTAATTTCTAATCAGCCAATCACATGGCGGCAACTCAGTGCATTTAGGCATGTAGACATGGTCAAGACAATCTCCTGCAGTTCAAACCAAGCATCAGTACGGGGAAGAAAGGTGATTTGAGTGCCTTTAAACGTGGCATGGTTGTTGGTGCCAGAAGGGCTGGTCTGAGTATTTCAGAAACTGCTGATCTACTGGGATTTTCACGCACAACCATCTCTAGGGTTTACAGAGAATGGTCCGAAAAAGAAAAAACATCCAGTGAGCGGCAGTTCTGTGGGCAGAAATGCGTTGTTGATGCCAGAGGTCAGAGGAGAATGGCCAGACTGGTTCGAGCTGATAGAAAGGCAACAGTGACTCAAATAGCCACCCGTTACAACCAAGGTAGCCAGAAGAGCATCTCTGAACGCACAGTACGTCGAACTTTGAGGCAGATGGGCTACAGCAGCAGAAGACCACACCGGGTGCCACTCCTTTCAGCTAAGAACAGGAAACTGAGGCTACAATTTGCACAAGCTCATCGAAATTGGACAATTGAAGATTGGAAAAACGTTGCCTGGTCTGATGAGTCTCGATTTCTGCTGCAACATTTGGATGGTAGGGTCAGAATTTGGCGTCAACAACATGAAAGCATGGATCCATCCTGCCTTGTATCAACGGTTCAGGCTGGTGGTGGTGGTGTCATGGTGTGGGGAATATTTTCTTGGCACTCTTTGGGCCCCTTGGTACCAATTGAGCATCGTTGCAACGCCAAAGCCTACCTGAGTATTGTTGCTGACCATGTCCATCCCTTTATGACCACAATGTACCCAACATCTGATGGCTACTTTCAGCAGGATAAAGCGCCATGTCATAAAGCTGGAATCATCTCAGACTGGTTTCTTGAACATGACAATGAGTTCACTGTACTCCAATGGCCTCCACAGTCACCAGATCTCAATCCAATAGAGCATCTTTGGGATGTGGTGGAACGGGAGATTCGCATCATGGATGTGCAGCCGACAAATCTGCGGCAACTGTGTGATGCCATCATGTCAATATGGACCAAAATCTCTGAGGAATGCTTCCAGCACCTTGTTGAATCTATGCCACGAAGAATTGAGGCAGTTCTGAAGGCAAAAGGGGGTCCAACCCGTTACTAGCATGGTGTACCTAATAAAGTGGCCCGTGAGTGTATATTTATTAATTGCTGATTAAAAATTCTGCCTGTCCTACCAGCACACAGGGGCAGAAATACCCCACATTGTGCTGTTGTAGGACGACAGGAAATATCTTTAATTAGCCTATATCTCTGGTAGGAGAAACTCCTTGATAGTATCTAAAATACATCTGGTAAGTCTGACACTACATTTTCTGTTTCTTATCTGAAAGAATCTTTCTATTCCACAATTAGATGATGTGATAAAGTTTACCTGGCTGAACTTCCATAGTACAGTAGGATGTCTTGGATGCGGTTCCTACCACCTCTGATTTCAGTCTGTCTAACCATTGTAGATAAGGCTATAGATATAGCAGCAAGCTTGTGAGGATGTATCACTAAGAAAATTCTTCCTCAAGAAAATGCTACAGATTGTAAAACATAATCTCTCCACATCTATGTAATGTTCTGTCTGTAATAAACAGCAGTGGAGGGACTTGGAGGCTGCAGCAACCTCACTTCTGAAAGCTTTAAGACTACTGAACTTTATGAAGATACTTCAGTGCCTTCAGGCTCTAGATCACCGGAGAAGACCATTCTGATTTATTTGGATACTTTATTGAAATCAAACCAACATTTATGTTTGGAAGTGTTATCATTCTTGTCTAGAGTGAGGCATTCCTCTTCTGAAATCTTTCCCAAAGGGAATTTCACAAAGAACTTTTTCACAAGGATTCAGAGACATAATGAAAACTCCTGTTTATTGTAATCTGATTCATCAGAAGAAATCTGGATTGCTGCAGTAGCGAATAGCCCAAGAAGTGTCCACCTACACAGAGAAAAAAATTACTCTTCTCCCTAGTGGCGATGGCCACTTTTCACCTGCATTTTGGGTATATAGCATTGGAGCAGTCTGAATGTTTGATAAAGGTCTATGTTCCAAGGAGTGGGATCCTCTCTGCGCACCCAACATTACTCTAGAAGGAGTCTAATCAATGTAACCCTGATCAACGTGATTTTAACTGCACAAATTTTTTGGGTGTACTGAAAATGGTGCTGAAACCTTCATTTGCTATCCACATCCATCCAATTGGGCTAATCAGCATATGGATACCTGAGTGGGTAAAAACTGCAAACCACAGAGGTAACAGAATACTTGGCTCAGATTTTAGCTGCAGGATTGACACCAAAAATACATGTGACATGTACTCTCCTCCCTTTTAGATCTTCCGTGCCTTGGGCATGGTTGTCTTCATAATAGACTCTGATCTCAGAGGCTTGGGCAAATGTCTTCATAGCTTTCACCATATCTATACACTAGCTGTTTGAACTTACTGTGGTTTATACATTTGATTGTCTCCCTGGACAATTCCTCACTGTACTTGTGCGCAATATATGATACCGACATAAAATCTAAAAAGGAATACAAGAAAGCATATTATATCTCTGTTATGTATGTCACTTTAATAGATTTGAAGGAAAGCAACTTTGAAGATTTATATAAATTAGGCAGTTGGTGCACTGGTGGTGGGTCTTCAGCTCCCTGGAACTCTTGCTGCTCAAGTAGAATGGATGATGTCATAGCAGTGGGATGATCAACGCTCTCTGCATGGCGTTTGTGGGAAAGTTAGCTCGGCAGAAGAAGGGGTGTGGACCCAAACAGTCAAGACAGGGACACAAAATGCAACAAACTGGTTTATTTAGAAAAACACAGGAGAATAAATAAACCTTGACTTCAGGGACAAAATAAATAAAACAAAATACAGCCTTAACTTCAGGCAAAAGCAAAATAAAATCTTGCTTGTCTTAGCGACTAACAAACAGTAGGTTAACCTAACTATACGTGTGGCTTACTTCCAGCCACACAAACAAAACAGGTGCAATATTGTCTTACTAGACTCAGGGTTACAGGACAGAACCATAAACCTCCTTTCACCTCAGGGAACTGCACACAATGCAGGAGCTGCAGCTTTTTTTGGCCCAGTAATGAGCCAAGGAGCTACACCAGGGCTGAGCCTACTCCAGATCCGCCCTGGGCCACACATATGTCAGAAACCTGCGTCTGACATACCTGGGCTCTAGCACTCTGCCTGTCACCTTCTCACAGGTTGTACAGGCAGGAGAAGGAAGAGGTCTGAGTGGCAAGGAAAGTGTTCCAGGTAGTTGAAGGCTTGCCCCCAGTGCACCAGATGTATAACACTTCAAAGTTGTTTTTCTCCAAATCTGCAAACATAGCAAAGGTATGATGTATATCACTGTAATGTGCTTTTTAACACTATAGTGCAGTTGCATATGCTTGGGAGAAGAGACTCCCTTTAAATTTAAATAAGTACCCCAAATGAAGTAGCCTCAGCCATGAATCAAAACAAGTTCTATCATTGAACTGCTTGGCATAATCCAGCGACCTCTGAAAACAATTTCCCTCAAACTACTTTGGTGGGTATCTGCACAGTCCTGCAGTTTGGGCTCTTTACAAGCCCTGCATTAGGAAAGGTACTAACTTATGTGGCACAATTACACACTTCCCTTCTCCATGTAGGCTGACTGCAACTGACAGGATCTTTAACAACCAAGACAGTTGAAGAGACGAGAGGAGGAAGAGGGAAACTGTTTGCATTCCACATGTCCTATACAGATAGCATAAAAGAAAAATAGAGGATGTGAGGATTAGAGATGAGTCAACAGTAAAATATTCGATATTTGTTTCAAATAGCCGCTCAATATTCGACTATTCTAATGAATATTGAACCCTATTATAGTCTATGGGGAAAAATGCTTCATTTCAGGGGAACCCAAAATTTGAGACTCAGGAGGGTCACCAAGTCCACTATGACACCTCAGGAAATGATGCCAACACCTCTGCAATGCAACTGGGACAGCAGGGGAAGCATGCCTGGGGGCATCTAACAAGCCCAAGTCACAGCTTTACCCCACTATCACAGACCATCAACTACACACTTTCCACACTCAAAAAAACACTATCAAAGTGGAAAAATACATGGAAACCTTCTTTCCTCCCCAATTGGATGGACAGAAACCCAAATTTTATTTGATGCAGAGGATTGGACTGAGGACCCAGACATTGACCTTGATTTTGATTATGAAATTGATAACATTTTGGCATCAAGTCCTGGGGGTAACTTTTATTTAGAGGACTGCAAAGGTGGAGAATTGGCTGCAACCACTACTACTGGTAATGGTCCTCTAATATCAGACTCTACATTACCTCTACAGGGTTCTGATCAGGTGTTAATAGTTCAAACAACATGCTCCAGTACTTTAGATGTAGATCAAAAACTACTTTCCCTTCTGACACCAAGCTTCATCATCATCCTGCTGAGATGGTACCACTATAGGAAACCTTGCCTTCAAACGCATGTTCTGGAGCTGTGACTGAGCCAAATCTAAACACAAAGTCCTTTGAAACTGAACAAAATTCACCAGCAGTGTCTTTGGCCCTTGGGGTAAGTTGAGCCTTGCACCAGCAGTGTTTTTGGCTCTTGAGGTGAGTTGAGCCTTGCAACAGCACGTGTCCCGTAAGTTCTGTGCTTTGCACAAAGTTCCACTTGACCACCGACACATGGACAAGTGCATGCGGCCAGGGACGCTACATCTCAATCATGGCACACTGGCTGAATGCAGTTGAGGCTGGGACCGGGTTGCAAACTGTGGTGACCTGCCTTGTCTCCCCGCCCAATATTCCTGGCAGGAGTACTGAAACACCACCCTCCTCCTCCTCCGCCGTTAAATTGACCTCAGCTACGAGCCGGAAATGCTGCAACACTGGCATGGAGAGACGTCAGCAGGCCGTGCTGAAGCTCATCAGCTTGGAGGACAGACAACACAATGCCTCCAAGGTGAGGGATGCCATCCTGGATGATATGGCAATGTGTTTTTCCCCGCTGCATCTGGGGCCAGACATTTTTGTCTTGAGTAATAATGGATGGAACCTGGTAGCGACTCTGGAGCTTGCCAGCCTCCAACACGGTCCATGCCTGGCCCACGTTTTCAACTTATTGGTGCAATGGTTTTTAAAAACGTACCCCAATTTACACGAGCTACTGGTTAAAGTGTTGCACTTGTGCGCCCACTTTGGCAAGTCTACAGTAGCTGCTGCTAGCCTCAATACACTCCAGCAACGCCTACATCTGCCTGAAGCATCGGTTGTTGTGTGAGGTCATCACATGCTGAAACCCTAGATACCATATGTTGAGCAGGGTGTGTGAGCAGCAGAGACCTTTGATGGAGTTCCATCTCCAAAACCCAAGGGTTCATCAACATTATCATGCGCTCATCGCAATTCCTGATATGACAGCTGCGTTAAGCAGGGTGCAGGGTACAACGGTACAACACAGACCAGGCCTGAGCACCAGGAACAGGTGTTAAAATGCTAGCGGATAATGTTTCCAGCTGCTTTTCCACTAGCCAGTCAGCCACTACCTGCAGTCGTGTTCGTGTCCTGATGCCCAAATACTGGAGCATCTGCTATTTCCTACCACTTTTGTGGTTGTGGAGCCGCAACCGGTGTTTCTGGGCCTCAGTGATGATGATGAGACACAGTTGCCATCAGGGTAAGCTGTGGTTATGTGTGGTTTGCAGTAAGGGGAGAGTGAGCAATTGGAAGAGGAGTTGGTGGATGACAAGGCCACTGACCCAACATGGACAGGCGTGATGTCTAGCGGGGAAAGCAGTGTAGATATGGAGGCAAGCTAAGCAGGAAAAAAGGTGGATAGAGGCAGAGGCATAGACAGGGGTGATGTCTAGGGGCGAAAGCAGTGTAGATGTGGAGGCAAGCTAAGCAGGAAAAAAGGTTGCTAGAGGCAGAGGCATGGACAGGGGTGATGTCTAGGGGGGAAAGTAGTGTAGATGTGGATGCAAGCACAGCGGCCAAAAAGGTGGCTAGAGGCAGAGGCATGTCCAGAGGCAGCAAGGCCTAGGTACTAGCCACTCGCGCAAAACTCGCCAATGTTGGCAGACTTATGCGAGATCTCTCCATGTCTTTGAGACGTCCACCAAGAGGGTCAGCTGTGATGACGCACTCGTGAGTGTAACAATCCCGTTCCTGTGTGTGATGCAAGAATCTCTCCTCACCATCAGGGATAACGCATTGTACGCTGAGGAGTCGGGCATAGGAGCAGAACCATCCCAGCAGGATAGTCAGTGCACACTCCTGTCCGCTTCACAGCGTATATTGATGGACGAAGAGAAGGATGACGAAGTGGCAGATGATCTCATTGTCACACAGGAGGCTAGCGGCACTCCCTGGCCAAACTACCACCACTGAGGGGCCTAGTTTCACCAGGAGGGACAAGTATAGGCGCATGTTTCAGGAGTACCTGGCCGACCCCAGCCCTGTCCTTTCCGATCCCTCTGCGCCCTACACTTATTGGGTCTCCAAGTTGGATTTGTGGCTGGAACTTGCGCTATACGCCTTGGAGGTCCTTTCCTGCCCTGACGTCAGCGTGCTATCGGAAAGGTCCTTTCCTGCCTGCACCATCATGCACCTCTTCCCAGCCACTCCCCATCTCCCAGGCGATTCATTGCAGGCAGAAGTACAGTGCAAGCCACCCATATGCCCAAGCCTTCAACGGCCTCATCTAAAAACTGCTCGCCGTTCAGGTATTGGCGTTTATGCTTCTGGATACTCAGGCCTTCCGTCACCAGATGGCAGCTGGGGCACCTCCCTATGCTGGGCCTAGCCGTTACTACTTCTCTTGGTGTGCTGTCCCCCCATTGTGCCTGTACATGTCCCATAACATCAGTCGGGCCCAAAGCTCTGCGCTTGGCTACTAGGTCCACTTGACCACCGACGCATCGACAAGCGCCTGCGGTCAGGGATGCGGTCAGGCCGTGTGAATGTAGTGGAGTCTGGGCCCGGGGTGCAAACTGGGGTGGCCTATCTCCTACCACAGCTCAAAATTCATTGCAGGGGTTCTCTGAAAGCCTACTTCTGCGCTGCAACCTCCACCCCAGCTACGAGCTGGAAACGCTGTAACACTGGCGTGGGGAGATGTCAGCAGGCCGTGCTGAAGCTCATCAGCTTTGGGGACAGACAGCATACTGCCTGGTGAGGGATGCCATCCTGGATGATATGGCAATATGGTTTTCCCCGCTGCACCTGGGCCCAGGCATGTTTGCATATGTGATAATGGCTGGAACCTGGTAGCAGATCTGGAGCTTGCCAGACTCAAACACGGCCCACACATGGCCCACGTTTTCAACTTGTTGGTGCAAAGGTTCTTTGAAACCTACACCATTGTGCCTGTTATACTGGTCAAAGTGCGGCCATTTTTGTAAGTGAAAAGTAGCCTCTGCTAGGCTGAAAACATTCAGAGCACACTCCTGTCATCTTCACACCGTTGGCTAGCGGAGGAAGACAAGGGGATGAAGTGGCATTTCATGTCACTGTCCCACACGAGGCTTCAGGGTGAATGCATCCCATTGCTTCAGGACGGATGGTGTGAAGGGGATTGGAAAATGGAGGAAATGGACAGTGACCCTTACAGTTGGGACAGCGAAGTCATGCCAAGTAACACACTGGCACACATGGCTGACTTCATGTTGGGTTGCTTTTCAAGAGACAAAGGCATAGTTCAAATCATGGAGAGCAAACAATACTGGATTGACCAAAAATTGCATTGAGCTTATATAACGTGACTGAATTGCTGTGTATCACACTTAGCTTAGGGGAGGGGGGGGGGGGGTACAGCATTAAAAACAGGTTTGACTATACATGGCCTGACTGAATGAACGGCTGTCTCCCACTTAGCTTTGGGGGGTACAGCATGTGGAAAGCTGGATGTTCCGTATATTGGCTGAATGAATTGTTGTGTATACCACTTAGCTTTGGGGGTACAGCATTAAAAACAGGTTTGACCATACATGGCCGGACTGAATGAATGGCTGTCTCCGACTTAGCTTTGGGGGGTACAGCATTGAAAACAGGTTTGACCATACATGGCCTGACTAAATGAACGGCTGTCTCCCACTTAGCTTTGGGGAGTAGACTCTTAAAAATTGGATGGAGCTGATATAGCCTGATTGAATTGATGTGTCTCCCACTTAGCTTTGGGGAGTAGACTCTTAAAAATTGGATGGAGCTGATATAGCCTGATTGAATTGATGTGTCTCCCAGTTAGCTTTGGGGGGTAGACCCTTAAAAATTGGATTGAGCGTACATAGCCTGACTGAATTTCTGTGTCTCTCTCCTAGGTTTTGGGGGTATACACCGTGAAAAACTCGATTGAGCGTACATAGCCTGACTGAATTTTGGTGTCTCCCACCTAGGTTTTTGGGGGTACACACCGTGAATATCTGGATTGCGTGTACATTGCCGGACCTAATTGCTCTGTATCCCTGTTTTGGGGGGACACTGCCTGCAAAGCTAGGTTGAGCGTATCTGGCTGGACTGAATTGCTCTGTATCCCTGTTAGGTGTTTTGGGGGGACACTGCCTGCAAAGCTGTGTTGAGCGTATCTGGCTGGACTGAATTGCTCTGTATCCCTGTTAGGTGTTTTGGGGGGACACTGCCTGCAAAGCTGTGTTGAGCGTATCTGGCTGGACTGAATTGCTCTGTATCCCTTTTAGGTGTTTTGGGGGGACACTTCCTGCAAAGATGGGTTGAGCGTATCTGGCTGGACTGATTTGCTCTGTATCCCTGTTAGGTGTTTTGGTGGGACACTGCCTGCAAAGCTGTGTTGAGCGTATCTGGCTGTACTGAATTGCTCTGTATCCCTGTTAGGTGTTTTGGGGGGACACTGCCTGCAAAGCTGTGTTGAGCGTATCTGGCTGGACTGAATTGCTCTGTATCCCTTTTAGGTGTTTTGGGGGGACACTTCCTGCAAAGCTGTGTTGAGCGTATCTGGCTGGACTGATTTGCTCTGTATCCCTGTTAGGTGTTTTGGGGGGACACTGCCTGCAAAGCTGTGTTGAGTGTATCTGGCTGGACTGAATTGCTCTGTATCCCTGTTAGGTGTTTTGGTGGGACACTGCCTGCAAAGCTGGGTTGAGTGTATCTGGCTGGACTGAATTGCTCTGTATCCCTGTTAGGTGTTTTGGGGGGGACACTGCCTGCAAAGCTGGGTTGAGTGTATCTGGCTGGACTGAATTGCTCTGTATCCCTGTTAGGTGTTTTGGGGGGACACTGCCTGCAAGGCTGTGTTGAGCGTATCTGGCTGGACTGAATTGCTCTGTATCCCTGTTAGGTGTTTTGGGGGGACACTGCCTGCAAAGCTGTGTTGAGTGTATCTGGCTGGACTGAATTGCTCTGTATCCCTGTTAGGTGTTTTGGTGGGACACTGCCTGCAAAGCTGGGTTGAGTGTATCTGGCTGGACTGAATTGCTCTGTATCCCTGTTAGGTGTTTTGGGGGGGACACTGCCTGCAAAGCTGGGTTGAGTGTATCTGGCTGGACTGAATTGCTCTGTATCCCTGTTAGGTGTTTTGGGGGGACACTGCCTGCAAAGCTGTGTTGAGCGTATCTGGCTGGACTGAATTGCTCTGTATCCCTGTTAGGTGTTTTGGGGGGACACTGCCTGCAAAGCTGTGTTGAGCGTATCTGGCTGGACTGAATTGCTCTGTATCCCTGTTAGGTGTTTTGGGGTGACACTGCCTGCAGAGCTGTGTTGAGCATATCTGGCTGTACTGAATTGCTCTGTATCCCTGTTAGGTGTTTTGGGGGGGACACTGCCTGTAAAGCTGTGTTGAGCGTATCTGGCTGGACTGAATTGTGTTGTTGTTTTGGGGGGGACACTGCCTGCAAAGATGGGTTGAGTGTATCTGGCTGGACTGAATTGCTCTGTATCCCTGTTAGATGTTTGGGGGGACACTGCCTGCAAAGCTGGGTTGAGTGTATATCGTTGGACTGAATTGCTCTGTATTCCTGTTTTGGGGGAGACACCCTGTTGAAAGCTCGACTCCTCTCCCTGCAGTGTATAGCTCTGAAAAGAGCTGTTGTTGTTCTACCATTTTTCCCTGCCTATCTGAAGCTAATCCCTATCTAGCCCTCAGCAGCACGTCTGTCCCTATGTCTGAAATACGGAAAATGAAACGAAGATGGCGGCTGATGTTCTTATAAATCAGAGGTCACATGTTTTCAGCAGCCAATGGGTTTTTTAAAATTTTTTCAATTCCTCTGTTGTCGTAGTTCCTGTCCCACCTCCCCTGCACAGTTATTGGTGCAAAAAAACGCGCCAGGGAAGATGGAAGGGGATACAAATTTTTACTTCGTATGCCGCGTGGTATTCGATTGGAAACGAATACTTCGAACAGCCTGATATTCGATCGAATACCTATTCGATCGAATGGTGTTCGCTCATCTCTAGTAAGGATTGGTTGGTTATTTAAGCTTTTATGGCTACTAACAAGAGATGAGCGAACAGTGTTCTATCGAACACATGTTCGATCGGATATCAGGCTGTTCGATGTGTTCGATTCGAATCGAACATCACGTGGCAAACTCCAAAAAAATTCGATTCCCCTCCCTCCCTGGCGCTTTTTTTGCACCAATAACAGCGCAGGGGAGGTGGGACAGGAACTACGACACCGGAGGCATCGAAAAAAATCGGAAAAAGTCATTGGCTGCCGAAATCAGGTGACCTCCATTTTAGACGAATAGTGGATTTCAAATCCGGGTCATATAGGAATGCATTGGACAGCGCTGATTGGCCAGAGTACGGAACTTGACCAATCAGTGTTGGCTCTGCTGGAGGAGGCGGAGTCTAAGATCGCTCCACACCAGTCTCCATTCAGGTCCGACCTTAGACTCCGCCTCCTCCGGCAGAGCCAGCGCTGATTGGCCGAAGGCTGGCCAATGCATTCCTATTGGTAGCAGTGCTGAGCCAGTTCTGCTCAACTACACCGTGTGCCGGTCAGCCCATCTGATATAGCAGAGCCGAGTGTGCACACTCAGCTCTGCTACATCTGATGTGCCGGTCAGCCCATCTGATATAGCAGAACCGAGTGTGTGATGTAGCAGAGTCGAGTGTGCACACTCGGCTCTGCTACATCTGATGTGCCGGTCAGCCCATCTGATATAGCAGAGCCGAGTGTGAATATAGGAATCCATAGGAATGCATTGGCCAGCGCTGATTGGCCAGAGTACGGAATTCGACCAATCAGCGCTGGCTCTGCCGGAGGAGGCGGAGTCTAAGGTCGGACCTGAATGGAGACTGGTGTGGAGCGATCTTAGACTCCGCCTCCTCCAGCAGAGCCAGCACTGATTGGTCGAATTCTGTACTCTGGCCAATCAGCGCTGGCCAATGCAATGACAGGGATGACAGGGATTTCCATGCAATCAGCCCATCTGATATAGCAGAGCCGAGTGTGTGATGTAGCAAAGCCGAGTGTGTGATGTAGCAGAGCCGAGTGTGCACACTCGGCTCTGCTACATCTGATGTGCCGGTCAGCCCATCTGATATAGCAGAGCCGAGTGTGTGATGTAGCAGAGCCGAGTGTGCACACTCGGCTCTGCTACATCTGATGTGCCGGTCAGCCCATCTGATATAGCAGAGCCGAGTGTGTGATATAGCAGAGCCGAGTGTGAATATAGGAATCCATAGGAATGCATTGGCCAGCGCTGATTGGCCAGAGTACGGAATTCGACCAATCAGCGCTGGCTCTGCCGGAGGAGGCGGAGTCTAAGGTCGGACCTGAATGGAGACTGGTGTGGAGCGATCTTAGACTCCGCCTCCTCCAGCAGAGCCAGCGCTGATTGGTCGAATTCCGTATTCTGGCCAATCAGCGCTGGCCAATGCATTTCTATGGGGAAAAGTTAGCTTGCGAAAATCGCAAGCTGACAGGGATTTCCATGAAATAAAGTGACTTTTATGCCCCCAGACATGCTTCCCCTGCTGTCCCAGTGTCATTCCAGGGTGTTGGCATCATTTCCTGGGGTGTCATAGTGGACTTGGTGACCCTCCAGACATGGATTTGGGTTTCCCCCTTAACGAGTATATGTTCCCCATAGACTATAATGGGGTTCGAAACACGTTCGAACACACGAACAGTGAGCGGCTGTTCGAATAGAATTTCGAACCTCGAACATTTTAGTGTTCGCTCATCTCTACTACTAACACCTGCCCTTTAATCTTCCTTCTATTTTGCCTTATTTTGCCTTTTATTCTAACCTGTCTTTATGTATTTTGGGTTTCCGACCTGAAAAATGTGGGCCTCCTTCTACCTTGATCTACAGTTTCCTAACCTATGGCCCCCACATAATATATATAATTTTACACAATGTTCTTCACATATTATAATGCTCTACAGTGACCCCACACAGTATAAAATGCTCCACAGTGGCCTGACACAATATAAAATGTTTCCAAGAGCCCTCACAATATAAAATGCTCCACAGTGGCCACACGCAGTATAATACCTCAGGCTGCTCCTCATTCCCAAGAGAATAATAAGTGGAAACATTTACAATCAGCTCTCCTGTTCGTCCTCTTGATGTCTGGAGGCATCCTGTGGTCATCCAGCTTCCTCTTCAGGCCTCTTGTGACATCATGTTCAGCGGGGTCACTGCTACGACTTGTAATTGGGCCTCAGTGATTGACCCGGTTTTATGATGATACATACCCTATGTGACTACTGAGGCTTAATCACAGACCCCTGATGTGCATGACATCAGTTAGAGGCTGAAGATTTTGTCAGGACATCTCTGAATGCCCTCGGGAGTGCCTGGACCCACTGAAGAAGGCAGTGCAGTGTTCCACTATCGATGCAGCTGCTAATTTTAATCAGGCTGCCATCAGCGAGGATTGCAGCAGAGCCAGGGATAGATAAGTAACAGTGTTTTTTTATGTTGGTATCCCTCCTGGGTCTCCAGAGTATACAGTAATAATTGTTCATGGGGCATAATACTGGGTGAAGGGGCCACTATGGGGTATAATACTGTGTGCAGAGGCCACTATGGGGGCATAATACTGTGTACAGGGGCCACCGTGGGGCATAATGGTGCATGCCGGAATGCGGGGCGGGGGGGGGGGGGCAGTCAGGGTCTTCAGCGTCGGTCGGGGGGGGGGGGGGGGGGTGCCAATGTCAGGAGTTTACCATGGGGCTCCGCTGTTTGTAGTTACGCCACTGATAAAGGAAGTACTTAAACTTCTCCCTTCTTTTAAAACCACTTCTGACTTTTGCTCAAAAAACCCACAGAATTTCCACAACATATGGCCTTAGCCTTCAGCATAGTTTTGTTATTCAGATGTTCTTTAACTAGTAAAGCTTTGGCAGCACCACTATGGTTGAGCCATAACTTGTTTTATTTTGCAGAGTGTTTGAAGACTGTTTTTTGGTGAACAAGGTATGGTTTTTTTCACTATCCACAGCTAAGCTATAGGAAAAATCGTAAGGGAGGCTATGGCCTAGTGGCACTGGAGTCCTAGATTTTGATGTGGGCAACATCTGAAAAGAGTTTGTATGTTTTCCTTATGTTTGTGTGGGTATGAATGGGCCTGAATATTCCCACAAGAAAAAAAACTTTGGACTCCTTGAAACTAAAACAGGAAAAAGAAGGTAAACAGGATGGCACTGCTGGATCTGTAAATAAAAGTCCTAGTAGACTGGAGGTGAATATGAGGAATACAACCTTGTATATTAAGAGCCGTGGGGGTGCTCAACGACCAGAAAAAAGGCACTATGGCAATAGAAAAAATGTAGAAAAATTGGAAGGGCACTCACCCACACCGAGGCTCATCTTCATAAAAGACTTCTTTTATTGAGGTAACACATCTTTAAAAGCAATTAGTGCAGGGAGGGAAGAACAGCATAAAGTGGCAAGAAGGCAGCAGCCGTTTCAAGCAGCTATGTGCGCTTTCTCAAGCCTTAGAATGCAAATGTAAATTGCATTCTAAGGCTTGAGAAAGCGCACATAGCTGCTTGAAACGGCTGTTGCCTTCTTGCCACTTTATGCTGTTCTTCCCTCCCTGCACTAATTGCTTTTAAAGATGTGTTACCTCAATAAAAGAAGTCTTTTATGAAGATGAGCCTCGGTGTGGGTGAGTGCCCTTCCAATTTTTCTACATTTTTTCTAAAACAGGGTCTATTCATATGGAGTATTTTCAATGAGTTCTGCGCGGAAAATGGAACCCATCGAAGTCAATGGGAGGTTTTTTTTCCACGCTGATTCTGACGCGGATTCCACACCAGAATCAGCACCTAAATACTCAGTGTGAATGGACCCTAAAACTTGCAAAGGCTCAAAAGGCTTTCAACTAAGGATTTCAGTACTAGAAGTAGGTCCCAAACAGGCTAAGCTTGTAGGTTTCTAAGACAGTACCTTGACTTCCCTCATGAATCCTTAATCTAGGGCCTCTTTCACCCACTGCTTACCAGATAAAATCAGTAAACTGAAATATGTATACCCAAAGTATTAGGATTCAATGCAGAAAAATAAAATAAAATAAAAATCCAGCATACCATATATATAAAATGTAACTTTTACTTCATCAGATTAAAAAAACATCCAATTGACGATGATCCAAGACATGATGTCATCAAATGTATAGCTTACAAGTTTTGGGAAGCCACTGTTAGTCCCTTAACCGTAGCTTGAGTAAGGAACTAACTGTGGCTTCCCGAAATGTGTAAGCTATACATTTGATTCTAACATGTCTTGGATCCTCGTCAATTGGATGTTTTTGTGATGAAATAAAAGTTACATTATATATATATAGAGAGAGAGAGAGAGAGAGAGAGAGAGAGAGAGAGAGAGAGAGCATGCTGGAATTAATTATTTTTTTTGCATTGTATTAAGCTCTTTAGCAGTCCAGAGCGTTTTTTCCACATAGCCCATTGTTCATGCTCTGCATATAAGATTGCATATTTGCCTTATTGTTGGTTGGTTGAGCGATACTACTTGTTGTGTTGTCTAATGTTACCGTAGGATTCAAGCCCTAGTTGAATACTGCCTCTAGAATATAATCTGAAAACCCTTAAGCGATGAATTTAACCATTGCAGATGCTGACTTTCACAGTTGAAAGGGGTTGATCTTGTTCAGTAATGAGGCCAGCTCAGCATGAGGATCTTGTTTGTTAGGTTGTCCATGCCCACTAATGTGCATGAAGACTCGATCACAGTAAATATTCTTATTTTTCTCCAATTCAATCTCTGAATGAACTGCTCTGAAAGATGGCCTAGGCACTGCTGCAATGGCAATCACTCATGTTCCAGTTCCGAAGAATCTTGTGTCTTACTTGAAGAAGAGACAATCTTAGGCTGACTGCTGGTTGCTTGTGCTGCAGCATTTGGAGTTGGGTCTGTCAGTCTTGTGATGAACTCCTCACACACACACATACATACACAATAAGAGTTAAGGGTAGGTACTGTTGGAAATCCCATTGCCTATTCCATCTGTGAATGTCATGGGCAACGTGATTTAAAGGGGTGCTTGTTAAGGTTTCATTAGCGTAAAATTTGGGTTTCTGTCCATACAATTGGGGAGGAAAGAAGGTTTCCAGGTATTTTTCCACTTTCATAGTAGTTTTTTGAGTGTGGAAAGTGTGTAGTTGATAGGCTGTGATAGTGGGGTAAAACAGTGACTTGGGCTTGTTAGATGCCCCCCGAACATGCTTCCCCTGCTGTCCCAGTTGCATTCCAGAGGTGTTGTCATCATTTCCTGAGGTGTCGTAGTGGACTTGGTGACCCTCCTCAGTCGAATAGTGGTTTCCCCTGAAACAAAATGTTTTCCCCCATAGACTATATTGGGATTCGATATTTGTTCGAATAGTCGAATATTGAGGGGCTATTCAAAATGAATATCGAATATTTCACTGTTCGCTCCTATAAAAACTATTTCTGAAAGATGCATAGTTATTAGAGATGAGCGAACACTAAAATGTTCGAGGTTCGAAATTCGATTCGAACAGCCGCTCACTGTTCGAGTGTTCGAATGGGTTTCGAACCCCATTATAGTCTATGGGGAACATAAACTCGTTAAGGGGGAAACCCAAATTCGTGTCTGGAGGGTCACCAAGTCCACTATGACACCCCAGGAAATGATGCCAACACCTCTGGAATCACACTGGGACAGCAGGGGAAGCATGTCTGGGGGCATAAAAGTCACTTTATTTCATGGAAATCCCTGTCAGTTTGCGATTTTCGCAAGCTAACTTTTCCCCATAGAAATGCATTGGCCAGTGCTGATTGGCCAGAGTACGGAACTCGACCAATCAGCGCTGGCTCTGCTGGAGGAGGCGGAGTCTAAGATAGCTCCACACCAGTCTCCATTCAGGTCCGACCTTAGACTCCGCCTCCTCCGGCAGAGCCAGCGCTGATTGGCCGAAGGCTGGCCAATGCATTCCTATGCGAATGCAGACTTAGCAGTGCTGAGTCAGTTTTGCTCAACTACACATCTGATGCACACTCGGCACTGCTACATCAGATGTAGCAATCTGATGTAGCAGAGCCGAGGGTGCACTAGAACCCCTGTGCAAACTCAGTTCACGCTAATAGAATGCATTGGCCAGCGCTGATTGGCCAATGCATTCTATTAGCCCGATGAAGTAGAGCTGAATGTGTGTGCTAAGCACACACATTCAGCACTGCTTCATCACGCCAATACAATGCATTAGCCAGTGCTGATTGGCCAGAGTACGGAATTCGGCCAATCAGCGCTGGCTCTGCTGGAGGAGGCGGAGTCTAAGGTCGGACCTGAATGGAGACTGGTGTGGAGCGATCTTAGACTCCGCCTCCTCCAGCAGAGCCAGCGCTGATTGGCCGAATTCCGTACTCTGGCCAATCAGCGCTGGCCAATGCATTCTATTAGCTTGATGAAGCAGAGTGTGCACAAGGGTTCAAGCGCACCCTCGGCTCTGATGTAGCAGAGCTGAGGCTGCACAAGGGTTCAAGCGCACCCTCGGCTCTGATGTAGGAGAGCCGAGGGTGCACTTGAACCCTTGTGCACCCTCAGCTCTGCTACATCAGAGCCGAGGGTGCGCTTGAACCCTTGTGCACACTCTGCTTCATCAAGCTAATAGAATGCATTGGCCAGCGCTGATTGGCCAATGTATTCTATTAGCCTGATGAAGTAGAGCTGAATGTGTGTGCTAAGCACACACATTCAGCTCTACTTCATCGGGCTAATAGAATGCATTGGCCAGCGCTGATTGGCCAGAGTACGGAACTCGACCAATCAGCGCTGGCTCTGCTGGAGGAGGCGGAGTCTAAGATCGCTCCACACCAGTCTCCATTCAGGTCCGACATTAGACTCCGCCTCCTCCAGCAGAGCCAGCGCTGATTGGCCGAATTCCGTACTCTGGCCAATCAGCACTGGCTAATGCATTGTATTGGCGTGATGAAGCAGTGCTGAATGTGTGTGCTTAGCACACACATTCAGCTCTACTTCATCGGGCTAATAGAATGCATTGGCCAATCAGCGCTGGCCAATGCATTCTATTAGCGTGAACTGAGTTTGCACAGGGGTTCTAGTGCACCCTCGGCTCTGCTACATCAGATTGCTACATCTGATGTAGCAGTGCCGAGTGTGCATCAGATGTGTAGTTGAGCAAAACTGACTCAGCACTGCTAAGTCTGCATTCGCATAGGAATGCATTGGCCAGCCTTCGGCCAATCAGCGCTGGCTCTGCCGGAGGAGGCGGAGTCTAAGGTCGGACCTGAATGGAGACTGGTGTGGAGCGATCTTAGACTCCGCCTCCTCCAGCAGAGCCAGCGCTGATTGGTCGAGTTCCGTACTCTGGCCAATCAGCGCTGGCCAATGCATTCTATTAGCCCGATGAAGTAGAGCTGAATGTGTGTGCTTAGCACACACATTCAGCTCTACTTCATCAGGCTAATAGAATACATTGGCCAATCAGCGCTGGCCAATGCATTCTATTAGCTTGATGAAGCAGAGTGTGCACAAGGGTTCAAGCGCACCCTCGGCTCTGATGTAGCAGAGCTGAGGGTGCACAAGGGTTCAAGCGCACCCTCGGCTCTGATGTAGCAGAGCTGAGGGTGCACAAGGGTTCAAGTGCACCCTCGGCTCTCCTACATCAGAGCCGAGGGTGCGCTTGAACCCTTGTGCAGCCTCGGCTCTGCTACATCAGAGCCGAGGGTGCGCTTGAACCCTTGTGCACACTCTGCTTCATCAAGCTAATAGAATGCATTGGCCAGCACTGATTGGCCAGAGTACGGAATTCGGCCAATCAGCGCTGGCCAATGCATCCCTATGGGAAAAAGTTTATCTCACAAAAATCACAATTACACACCCGATAGAGCCCCAAAAAGTTATTTTTAATAACATTCCCCCCTAAATAAAGGTTATCCCTAGCTATCCCTGCCTGTACAGCTATCCCTGTCTCATAGTCACAAAGTTCACATTCTCATATGACCCGGATTTGAAATCCACTATTCGTCTAAAATGGAGGTCACCTGATTTCGGCAGCCAATGACTTTTTCCAATTTTTTTCAATGCCCCCGGTGTCGTAGTTCCTGTCCCACCTCCCCTGCGCTGTTATTGGTGCAAAAAAGGCGCCAGGGAAGGTGGGAGGGGAATCGAATTTTGGCGCACTTTACCACGTGGTGTTCGATTCGATTCGAACATGGCGAACACCCTGATATCCGATCGAACATGTGTTCGATAGAACACTGTTCGCTCATCTCTAATAGTTATGTACAAAGAGGCACATAGGACCAATGACCATCCACCCTCCCATCCAACATTCTATCCCTATGTGCCTCTTTGTACATAACTATGCATCCTTAAGAAATAGTTTTCATACTATACCTGAGGAAGCTTGTAATCTGTCATAATTATTAGTTAGCCATTAAAAAAGGTATCAACTACTGAAGACTCTCACGTTTTTTTGTTTTTTTTTTAAAAATGTCACTTGTAAGGCAGTAGTTTAAAAAGTGAGTATAGCTTGTAATATTTAGGTGTATCCAGGCCTTTATAGTAAAAACCTAAAACACTATATAATAGCTTTGCTACTTGTTTAGTACTACTACTTTGACATGACAGGTAAGAAGTACTGTCTCTTTAAATGCACTCTAGCTACAATGGATTTCATCACAGACCCGGAAAAAGGAAGTGTGAGCTGGTGTGAGTGTGTATAGTCTGTGCTGAGCTGACACCTGACTATGTGAGCTCCAGCCAGCTATATCCATAGTGCAGTATGGGCAGTGCGTGCTTAGTCACTGGCTGTAATGCAGATTTAGAGCCCAAACTGTAAGTAACATTGGGTTTGCTTAGGGATTATTATCCTAATTCTAATGTCACTGTGCAGATCTCTCTGTGTGTCACGCACGTTACATCTATACATAATTTATTCCTCTATTGTACTTGTCTGCATATTTGCTCAAGCTGCTGTCAGTAGAGTGAGAGGCTTCTGGATACTTTGTATGATAATGCAGTCATTCTTCTCTTTACGTGGTCTAAACTCATTCGCTATCATAATATTTTGGCATACTTTAATATATCTTTCTTTGTAATTGTACTATAGAACTAAAATGTAATTCAGTGCGCTATATATGTACAATAGAAGCTGGTAGTTACTGGTTTATGAAATATTTTGGACTAATGGTCATAGAAATGTATGGACTCATATAATGTTAGCGGACCTAACTGTTTACTTACATAATGCTACTGTCACTGTGTCAGAGGAATTTCCTAATAGGTTTTCTCTGTTCAGTCTTCTACTTCTGGTCTTGAGAAATTTCACATCACACTGCAATTCAGAGCTGTAAGCAAATACCATACTGGTTTATCACATTCTAGATTAATGAAGACATTTCTAATATATTAGCAATCACAAGATAGAGGTGTTGTCACAGAACTGCTTTCTTTAGAGCACTATCATACTAGTACAATTGCTTACCTCAGGGCTGGCTCCAGGTTTTGGTGGGCCCTTGGGCGACATAGTCTCAGTGGGCCTCCTGTCAGTCATGGCATTACAGTAAATCCAAGTTTATTTCGAAAGTTATATCTTTTTTTTTTCTGTTCAGACTTTATCTATATTGTTTAAAACAATAACAAATAGAGATGAGCGAGTAGTACTCGATCGAGTAGGTATTCGATCGAATACTACGGTATTCAAAATACTCGTACTCAATCGAGTACCACTCGCTATTCGAATGTAAAAGTTTGATGCAGAACCAGCATTGATTGGCCGAATGCTATACAGTCGGCCAATCAACGCTGGTTCTTCTCCTACCTTTACAAGTCTTCTTCGTGCAGCTTCCCCGCGGCATCTTCCGGCTCTGAATTCACTCTGCCAGGCATCGGGCCTGGGCAGAGCCAACTGCACATGTCCGCTTGTAGTGCGGGCATGTGCAGTCGACTCTGCCCAGGCCCGATGCCTGGCAGAGTGAATTCAGAGCCGGAAGATGCCGTGGGGAAGCTGCACGGAGAAGACTTCTCGGAGGATCCAGCCCAACCCTCACTCGTGGACTTGGTAAGTATAATTTGATCGAATGTTGCCTACCCCTGAAATGAGCATTTTCCCCCCATAGACTATAATAGGGTTCGATATTCGATTCGAGTAGTCGAACATTGAGGGGCTACTTGAAATGAATATCGAACCTCGAACATTTTACTGTTCACTCATCTCTAATAACAAACAAGAGAAGAATGTTTCCATCTTGTTTTTGACATTGAAGTGAATGTTGATGGATACAAATGCTGTCCTTCCATGAGAACAACAAACTGGAAAGTGTGTATCTATCTGCTGGCCACATACATACCAGCTGCCCAGGTCAGTTACAGAAGTTCTATATATCACTTGGAGAATACAGAAGCCAAAGAGGGGACAGAGGTCAGAGGTGAAATATTAGCAGGACAGATAACAGCAAGTTTACCAAGGGAAGAGACTTATTATAAGCCTGTATTGTTAATAAAATGTATGTTTTCAGTTCTCAGATGAATAGTGGGTCCCCTTGAATCCAGTGTACCCCAGCATCTGTCTGGGTTTTCCTAGTGCTGACCTCAGCCCTCTCTTAACAGATAGACAATAGGTTATTGTATAAGATTATAATGGCACGTTATTAGTGCAATGTTTGACAACAAGAAGATTCCAGCATTGCAAAATGTAGTTATTAGACTGCCACTGATAATACTATAATAGAAAAATACTATTGAAGCAATGCCTTAATATGATGAATCTCACTACGAGTCAAGAATTTTAGGGTGCCCGATCCCCTGGTGGTAGTGTCTTGTGCAACAAAACCATCTGTGCTTTTACACAAATTACTATACTTTTTATCTGTATGCTTTTGGTTTTTCATTTGAAACTTGTTAAAAACATGACTACATAGCTAAAAGTCATGTCATCGTATGTTTTTTTTTTTTTTTTTTCCAATCCTGTGTGAAAAGTTCAAGTGCATACATAAAAAATAGTCTCCCCTCCAGGCATCTCTTCCAGCCAGAAAAGTAAAGGATACTATAGGTGGTCACAGTCTCCTTTCAGTTCTATTAACTTCATAAATAGCCAAAAAGCAACCTTGACTGTTTCATAAACTCCCACTAACTTAACCCGGTTGGGCAGTACCCTATCACAAATTAATGTCTTCTATTGTGAATATAACATAAAGATGTGAGTTGGAGTTTACCCTTGGAATGGAGTCTACCACCTCCTCCCAGCATATTCCATGGCTACTACTACTATGGAGCACATTCCAGTAATAAACAATATATCTCTGCTATGTAGGTCACTTTTGTAGATCTGGAGAAGAACAACGTTGAAGTCTTATGCAATTAGGTAGTTGGTGCACTGGGGGTGGGTCTTTAATTCGCTGGAGCACTGATCTGTCTGCTCAGATAGGATGGGTGATATCATAGCTTTGGGATGATGAATGGGGTGGCGCAGACAGGAGGTGGTAGTGGTCTGAGTGGCAAGAGAAGTGCTCCAGGGAGCTGAAGGCCTGTCCCAGTACACCAGCTGCCTTATTCGTATAAGCTGTTTCCTAAAATCTGCAAAGGTGCCATACATAGCTAAGGTATGGTGTATATTGCTGTATTAAACAGATGGACAGCATCTGAAATCCAGGATGGTTAGTAAATATGCTTTAAGTAATGCAGCATTGCATCAAGGCCTTTCAGATGTATGGCTGTCCATGTAATATATGAATATCACAAGTCCTCTAGAACAGACTAAGTATAACAGAGTGGCTCATAAAGAGGAAGCGCTGAGCAGGGGATCCACATGCTCTACAGGGCCTATAAACAGGGGTTGTCTTGGTGAAACAAAGGGTACACATTTGGCCAGCCCAATACACATCAGTATCCTGCAGACCCAACTGTAGTGAACATGTACTTGACTTTCATAGTTAGTCAATGGCAGACACGCATCAGTAATATAATATATATTCACTGAATATATTATTATTTTTAGAGTACATTAGGTAAGTCAATACTAAATAATTACTATTACAATATACTGTGAATGGGTAGGTAGCTCGGCAATATAAAGCAATGTAATGATGTTACAATATAATACATACAGTATGTCAATTCAATGATATGTATAGATTAATTCATTAGCAGTCTATAGACAAGTCTAGTTTGTCAGAAGCTTATGCAGGTAAAATTACCAAGTAGAAGCAGTCTGTCCTGAGATGAAGCCGGTCCCATGCCAGGACGGACTGCTTCTATATTTTTATGCTATCTTTTTCTTTATCTTTTCTTACACTAGTGAATGTAGGCATTACATTGATAAGCCATAGTTCACATAACTGCAGAACTTTGTAGCCCTAATCTAATATGTATTATACATGTTATTTAATTATGTATTGTTTTTGGAGACACATTTGTGTCTGTCCTGGGTATGTCGCCTATACCATTGTAGACCTCATTCTTCTTTTTAACTTGAATTATTAATAAAGATAATCTATTTTGTATATTTAATTTTTTGGGATGGAGTCCTTTGTATGATATATTTGATGGATTTTCTCACCCACATTTTAGTCCTTATTATATTTGGAGTCAAAGTTATGTTTATTCCGTCCGTATTTTATAATAGTTTAGGTTTTCAACTCTACGTTTTTACTGTATTGATATATAATATGTATTGTTAGCCTCATTTACTCCAGTTACAGGGGAAAACAACATACTGCTGCAACAACAACTACAGGTAGAGCTGTACTGGGGCCGATAAGACCCAGCAACTTTGCTTACACCAGGAGAAACCACAGCATCATCAAATTAGGATTTATGCAAGTCTGACATCTGGAACCTATACAGATCAGCTGATTGAAGAGGCTGCATTGTTCGCAGTGTCCTCTAGATTGAATACCAAGAACAGTTCTATACATTGTATATGATATTGCAGCTTAGTCTATTCCATGTGACAAATATTTTTGATGACAATGGCGTGTGAAAAAGTAACACTTCTGCTTCCAGCAGCTGATCTGTGAATATTACCCCCACCACTCGGATATTGAAGCATGATTCATCAATATGTATCTCCCAATATTATTACTTTATATATTACTTATTATATTATTACTATATTGTGACTGTCTAATGGTATATAGTGGTTCTACATAGGGCTCTACATACCATTTAGGTGTATACAGTGCAGTAACATTTTGTGACTTAAAGGGATCCTATCATTTAGAAGGTATTTTTTCTCCCTAACGCATCGGAATAGCCTTAAGAAAGGCTATTCGTCTCCTACCTTTAGATATCTTCTCCGGGCTGCCGTTCGGTAGAAATACCGTTTTTACCGGTATGCAAATGAATTCTCTCGCAGCACTGGGGGCGGGCTCCAGTGCTCAAACAGCACTGGGGGCATCCCCAATGCTGCGAGAGAACTCTCTCCAGCACCGCTTCCATCTTCATCAGGAACATCCTCTTCTTGTATCTTCTTCCGGCGTAGGCGGTGAAACTTGTAGGCCTCGGGCCTGGGCAGAGGCGACTGTGCATGCCTGCGGCCACAAGGAAAATTGCCGTTTACACAGTAAGTAAGCCTTTCTTAAGGCAATTCTGACGTGTTAGGGAGAAAAAATACCTACTAAATGATAGGCTCCCTTTAAAGATGACTTCTCTGACTGTAATTGTTCCTTCTTCCAACTGTGACTTGTCTCTGTAATGTTTGCAGTACAGGAATCTTTGGCTCCTCACTTTTCCAGGCACCTGACCCACATAGTCCTCACCTACATAAAGTCGCCATGCTGATATAAACCCCCATAATGAATAATACTCCCAAATACATCTTTATATTAATAAGGTCCCTGTGTACCCCCAATTAAAATAGTGCCCCTTATTAATAATGTTACAGGTGTTTCCTAATTAAAAGGTTTTCCAGGTCATGAGTAATAAGCTGTTGAATAAACTGTGGTACCTGTGTAAGCGCCGTGACCCCTTCTCTGTTTACATAGTGTCATGCATCTCATCATAGCGGCCATGTAATGTAACTACAGCCTCGTCCTATAACTATCTATGTGACAAGGCTGTAATTTCATTGCATGGTAACTATAACCAGGTGCCATAGCTCCTTCATAATGCTGATCAGTGGGGAATCGCTTATCTCTTATTGATTACCTATTCTGAGGATAAATTGTTAATAAAAATGAGCTGGAAAACAAGTTTAATAAAGCCCAAGTGTCATGTTAATTAAGTTAATTTCTCCATATATTATGCCCCTGATTCCCCCTGATATAAATACTGCACTCCTAATGACCTCTTATTTAAATGATGTCCCCCTTCTACTCATAATGTCCCCTAATGACCGCCTTATGTGCATAATCCTCCCTATATAAATTATTTCACTTATCGTCATAGCTAGTAATGATGCCCCCACTTAAAGACCCCTTATATTATTAAAAAATTCACAACTGTGCAAAATAAAAAGAATAAATTAAAGTTATACTCACCTACCAGTGATCCCTTGATGAATGGAGCCACCGCCTCGTCTTCTTATCGCGCTGTCTATCCACAGTCATCTGCGTCTCAGCACAGGAGGTGCAATGCTGTCCACCTGTGCCAAGTAGCAGACATCTTCTGTCTGTTATCTCTGTGTCTTGTAAAAATCTGCCCTGAAGTGGCTTATGCTTTACAAGACAGTTAGTTGCATAATGTAGACGCCAATGTACACCCAGCTACCACTGATTCATCGTCCTATCCATTGACAACCAATCAGGACAAACCCCTAAGATGTATAGTGAAAATCTTTAAAACTTACATTTTTAATGATTTATATTTTCAAAAATGTTTAACCTTTAATTGTCTACAAATGTCCATACCGTTATGTTCATAGGAAAACCCGTTTAACTTTGAGGTTTGTATGAAGATGTACTTCAAGGCAGTTTCTTATGTCATTTTGCAGGTTTAGTTTATCATGCAGACCTGTTTCCTTTATTTTATACAGGTTTTGTGCTCAGAGTCCTCCTATGTTTTTGTATCTGACGTTCCAATGAGATGATAAAAGTATGGCTGCTGAGGTCAAAGATGCAATATCTTGGTATCAAAAGAAAGTAAGTATTCATTAAGAATCATATACAATGATCAACACTCACTGGGTTTGATTTATTACTGTACATACAGCAAATGTATGAAATCTTGCTTTGCATGTTCCTTACCTGTGATGGCTTTGCTTCTGTGGGGAAACATGTCATGAGGGCATCGGTCACACTGTACCAATTTCTCATTAGCTTTGGCCAATATTGCCAGTAAAAATAAGGGCTAAGTAATTGTTCTGGACCTAGTTGACTCCAGTTCTACAATATTAATAAAAATTCATCCTGTATAGATATTAGTGTGTAGGAAAAGCTTAATAATGATTTTTTTAAATATACATTGTTAAGGGAAATGGGGTGGTTGAAATGAGAAAAATGCCTGTGAAGTTTCTCCTTAGCAATGCTCCGAGCATTGCTAAAGAGAGCCCATAGAAACACCAGGGGAATGAATTAAGACTCCCGTTTCCTGTGCCAGTCTTAATAAATTTCCCTGCTAGTGTTAAACGCAACAGAATTATTAAACAGCTCCAGCCTCTAACTAATTCTGTCGCATCTCATGAGGTCCCATGTACCCCTGGCTGGTGTAGATACTCGCTATAACTATTGCCAGTTTTCTGGCCTGGGTTAGTAACTCTTACAAGCTGAGGCATCTTAGCTCTACCCTTCACATGGTCTTAAAAAGTGGCAAGTGGGTCGGAACCCCCCTCCTCCTCAGAAATGCACCACTTCTGTGCCCATTTTATGCCATAGATGGCTTACAGCTGCAATTATACTACAGTCAAAGGCGTCACAAGAACGGCAGGGGTAGCAGAGGCAGGAAAGAGTCTCCGAGTACCATTGAAGATACTGTATATGCAGTATGTGTAAAGGCTCTCCTGAGCAATGCTCAGAGCCTTTTTGCAACTGAAATAGCGAACCCTCTTAATAAAACAAGTATATTAGAAATATCTGCATTAACTTTCATATACACATTTATAGCTTGTGTTACAGATACGTTTTAATGAACATATTCTACTAAATATTAATGTAATATATAGGGGTATTTACATATCTCCATAAAATATTAATTTCATTTCTGCAGTGTATTAAAAATTTACAAATAATCAACTTTGCCAATAGTCTCCTGTCACAGTCTGAACTGTGCTTTCTTTCTTGCTAAGATACTCTTGCTAATGTAGGAAGGAATGAGCTATGACTGCAGGATTAGACTACATTGAGGTTTATTAGTAACCTGTAACCATAAAGACATATAGCTCTGCATATAATCTCCAGACACAGATGTGCACAGGGATATACTGATATAAATACCACTTACAGTACAATTCTGGCATTCTTTTCTATAGATTGGAGCATATGATCAGCAAATATGGGAGAAGTCCATAGAGCAGAAGGAGATCAAGGTAAATGCATATGCAGTATAGAAACACCTTAAGGATGCTGCCTGCTGTCATTGGTAAGTTTGTTACAAACCTAATCTCAGTACCTTGTAGAGGTGGTTCTACAGTTTACAAATATGCCTCTGTTATTCAACTTTGGAGACCCATCTGTAGAATGACCTCTACAATGTACAGTGAGTAGGCTAATAACCAAATTACTTCTGACAGACTCTCTTTAAGAACATAGCATTTCAATTTTTCTATCTTCATCTTCCAAGAGCATTAACTTTTTTATTTGTATGCCGATGTAGCCATATGTGTGATTATTTTGCTGGATTTGTTTGATTTTTCAACAACCCCATTTTTAAAGCACAAAATGAATGATTTACCTGTTCTAACTCTTTCTATAAGGCAATAGGGAAAAAAGTAGAAACCGGGGCACATTCCACTGTTGATTTTGGGTAATTCAGGTCACTTGCTATGTCCCTTAATGATCGACCATTTCTGTGGTACCCCACAATTACCCCTTTCTTCAAATCAGACAATATGCGACTAATGCCAATGCAGTTTCCTATTTAACAGCGGAAGGCGTGACATACATTACGACCGCAGATACCTTCATGTGCATGGGTGTCCAAATACTTATTGGTAGACAATGTATATCAATTATATTTAGTAAAATATAACTTTTAATGAAAATCAATAAAATTCTAACTCTAAACATATAAACAAACACATAAAACAAATTCCACATGAATCACAAAAACACTGTACAAAAATATTAGAAAAAAATCGGTACAGATGATATGGTACTAAATGCTATAAAATACAAAGTCAATTTCATTTTCTTGCTTGAAATTACTGACTTGTGAAATAAAGATTTTTGATGACATCTGCTGGAAGGATAGGGAAATTCTTAGTTCAGAGTTGTAAATGCATTTTTGAGAGCGTCTTATTTTATCTTCCTATTTTTTTCTCTTATGTTATGTTTTTGTTTTTTGTTTTGTGTTTTCTGACTTGTATAGTAAATGAAATTGGTTGTTGAATTTCAACTGCCCCTTGTTCAATATTGATCTGATGGAAGGGGATTTTCATCACATAAGAAAAGCTACACAAAGCACTACTCTTGGTTCTAGTACCCATTGAAAAAATATGCACATATTGATTTTCTATGCTTCATGTTCCCAATAAAAATTGTTAGTGCGTTCTTCTGCCTACAGTACTGGACTGGAGAGGTTGTCTGCAGCTGACCTGAACAGACACTTAAACATGAGTGCCGAAGGTTGTCATAGAAAGACGCTCTTTCCTCTCGTCCCTCCAGATGTTAGTGTATGATCATTCTGATTGTGTAAGGAGATGGATACAGATGGAGCACATTCTCTCTGAATCCATCATCATTGATCTAATTTACTCCATCTGTATCCGTAAGATTCTATTCCAAGCACGTTTTTACATCCATTTAACAGATGCTAAAAGTGGGTGCAAATGGATGGTCATTTGTTTGCATAGACATCAGTCTTATAAAAAAAAGGATCTGTTGCTGTCTGGGTTTTTTTGGAAGGACACGATAAGATAAGATAGTATAATCCTTTAATAGTGCCACCATGGGGAAATTCAGTGTGTTAAAGCAGCATAGATAATACAATAATAGTACAAGAAAAAAAAAGCACATACAAAACTCAGAATTAAAAAAAAGATATTAGGAGTCATAACAAAGAATAAGAAAACTTCAGGGTCATTTAGTTCTCTGTGTGGAGTGATCTCTGCTTAGTCTGATGTTGATTATACATCCTGACTGCAGTTGAGAAGAAGGACTTCCGATAACACTCCTTCACACACTTGGGGTGAAGCAGTCGGTCGGTCACTGACAGTACTGTCCAGTGCTGTCACAGTCTCATACATGGGATGGGATTTATTCTCCAGCATGGAGCTCACCATGGACAATATCCTTCTGTCATCCACCACCTGTACTTGGTCCAGAGGGTTCGCCAGGACAGAGCTGGCCCTTCTAATCAGCCTATTGAGTCTATTTCTGTCCCTGGTTGGTATGCTACTTCCCCAGCAGGAAAAAAGATGGTTGATGCGACCACAGAGTTGAAAAAAGCCTTAAGAAGTGCTCTTTGGACTCCAAAGCCCCTTAGCCTCCAGAGCAGGTAGAGTCTGCTGTGACCCTTTCTGTGCAGCGCATCCATGTGATCAACCCAGTCCAGCTTATTATTGAGGAGCACGCCCAGGTACTTATAGGTCTTGACTACCTCAATGCCTGTCCCCTGAATGACGACCGGATTCGGAGCACGTCTCCACTTACTAAAGTCCACCACCATCTCCTTGGTCTTCCCATGTATTGTATGGTATGCTGTGTTTTTTGTCCTTAAATAAAAGGACAGCAATGGATCCGATTTATTTTTAACATTGATGTCTATGTAAATGGATACCCAATGGCCAGTGGACCTGTGGTAACATAACTGTATTTATGGCATATAATGTGTGCAGGACACTATAACTCCCAGCATATCCTGATGTGCTGAAGATCTGCATCTGTAAGGGTGTGTTTGGAGTTACAGTTCTCCATGGGGAGAACCCTCAACAATTCACAAAAATGAAGGGATCATTCTGCCTCTTCATTCTGTTAGAAGGTCGTTCTCTCTGATATAACTTCTCCCCCCCCCCCCCAAATCCCCAACCCCCTAATCATACATCATGAACATTGATAGCCTATCCGAAGGGGCCCAGAAAATCTCTTAAGGGGGTTTGTTCACAGATCAGTTCTTTTCAATCTCTGGAAAATGTAAGCCAATGAGGTCACAATGAGTGTGTACAGAGCCGTAGTATGTTTGTAGACTAGTATATTTAGTATAGACTAGAGAAGAAGCTGTACTTTTGTGCCTTTTGGATGTATCCATAGCAACTACAATGAAACCATTCATTGTGTATATTCATGGCCACTCTCAGAGAGATGGAAAATTATGCAGAATGGTGACTATTGAATGTTGATAATAGAGACTACATCATTATTCCATGATAGAACAGATAGGACAGAGATGAAGATCTCCTGTAAGGTTCCGAAACTTTCTTATCAACCATCTGTTTGTTTTACCAACTAACAATTTTACATAACCTCCTAGCATATGTGTATATATAGACAGAATATTACAGAAGAATATTAAGTATATTAATTATAGAGCAGAAAACACAACATTGCTGCAAAAGCCAGTCGGCCACCATATTTTAGAGCAAACTTATGTGCCATCGTCAAGAAAATACTAAAACTCCATGTTGGCTCCTTATACATTATAAATATTATACATACACATAAAACTTTGATATAATGGGATTGTGCATTGGAAGTCAGCTACTGCTATCACATTAGGGCTGGAATATAGGGAGAAGAGAGGAGACAATTGCCCTAATAGGCTTACAGTGTGTCTCTGATGGTTACCTAGTAGAGGGATCTGCTGTGAAAAGGCAAATATGAACTAGGCTTTAGCACAGTGCTATAGCACTATAGTACTTAGTGTTTTCAGGCGGTAGTTAAGTGAATACGTGCAAGTTAAGGGTTTACTATCAATAGGAGAATGATATATAGTGTAGTCACTGTAGAGGCAGGCTAAAGAGCCACCTCTCCAAGGCACACTGGCCATATACATCAATTGCAAAACAAAGGCCTCTTGGAAGGTCGAGCATGATGCGAAAGGGAGCAGCCTTTATTGGGTTATTTCACTGGAGTTCTGTCTTCCTAACTACATCAGGGAAGACAGGCTTGCACATTCCAGTGAGCGCCCTCTATTGGTTTGCAATACTGAGGCAGCAGCTGTTTTCCTAATTACATCATGGAAGACAGATTTGCATATTCTTCCCATGATCCTTTGCGAAGTGGAGTGCTAAAGGCTTAATAAGTCTCCACACACCTATATGGTGGTCTCTCCCTAAGGAGTGACAATATCCCCTTAACCTCATTTCCTCAGTGAATTAGTAAGAAGCTCAGACCTGTTAATATTTCTGATGCATCTCTAGATCATCTTCTTAGCACCAAAATTTAAATCTATGCCAGTGAGGAACCAAGCCATACACCATGGTTTTTTTTTAGTGTACAACAGATCACATACACATATTATTCCTCATGCCAGCCATAATGCCAATAATCTGTTGATAACTTTTCATGTGACTACATATAGATGTCATTCCTACATTTGTTCCTGCAAGACCACAGCTAAGTTTCTGCTTGAAGATCTTTCACATCACCATAGATTTATTGTACAAAAAATTGCCACATGGGAGATGATCACATGTAGTTGCTGCTGCCAACATCAGAAGTAGCGGAAATATGTCTGCTACCACCTCTTTTGCCACCACCCCCACCATAACCCAGCTAGCTTTCTAGTTTCCATTTTTAGTATGGAGACAAAGTCCTGCAAGTTCTACTTTTCTCTCTGCACAAAAAAACTGAAACCAGACAGAAATGTCACAAACCGACACATACGGATTAAGGTACTTTTAAAATCCATTGAAATCAATGGGGTTTTAATCTGGACAGATGAAGTCAGTTTTTGAAGATGTCAAATACTGATTTTGAACGGATTTGTCAAACGCAGATGTGAACCGGGCTTGAGTCACACACATGTGTCTTTTCTGTATTTCTTGCACAAACATGTTGCAGCAGCCACTTTAGTTAGTCTGCGACAAATCGCCATGTATTCAATTTTGATAAAGAAATGAACAATTTAGAAATTTTTGGATCAAATCTGGTTCATGATTAAGCGGTTTGCACATCTCTAATGCCATGTAATTTAATATTTTATTGTGCTTTTTTAGCATCGTTGGCCTCACTCCATGAATAACATTAATGTAGATTTTCCGAAAGATCAAAGATGATTTATTAAAACAGTTTTTTTGCCTTCTGTCTCAGGGTCTTAAAAATAAATCTAAGAAGATGGTGTATATGAAATCTGACCTAATTGATGTTGACCTGGTGAGAGGTGAGAGTACTTATATATGTTAATTTTTATCTGTTTTTTTTTATTAGTATTAAAGGGGGTAAACCTAAAAAGAAACTTAACAATTTCGAATAATTTTGCCCTTTTTTGCTAACTATGTCAGCTATAAGAGCAAACTGTCTAAAGCCAGTAGTTACAGTGCTATGAAAAAGTTTGGGCACCCCTATTAATCTTAATCATTTTTAGTTCTAAATATTTTGGTGTTTGCAACAGCCATTTCAGTTTGATATATCTAATAACTTATGGACACAGTAATATTTCAGGATTGAAATGAGGTTTATTGTACTAACAGAAAATGTGCAATATGCATTAAACCAAAATTATTATGTAAAATTCTGGCTAAATTTAAGCCAACTAAAAGGTAGCATAAACTTTGACTAGACAGTCTATAGATACATTGGATTTATCATCCAGCACCAGCTATGTTGATAAATCTGGTGCACTTTTAGATTGCCTTGTAACTATTGGTAAATCTGAGCCACTAAGTGCCATTAAGGCTGAGGCCCCACGTTGCGGAAACACAGCTTCTTTTGTTGCAGATTTTGCTGCATTTTTTTGAGCCAAAGCCAGAAGTGACCACAAAAGGAATGAGAAATATATAGGAAGCTCTTACACTTCTACCTTCTGCTTTATCCGCTCTTGGCTTTGGCTAAAAAAAAAAAAAAAAAAAACGCAACAAAATCTGCAACAGAAAAAGCTGTGTTTCCGCAACGTCTAAGGGTAAGTTCACACTGAGTATACGCCAGCTTATTCTGAACGTAAAACACGTTCAGAATAAGCGGCGTATAAAGCAGCTCCATTCATTTCTATGGGAGCCGGCATACGAGCACTCCCCATAGAAATGAATGGGCTGCTTTTTTCACTACGAGCACTCCCATTGAAGTGACTGGGAAGTGCCGGAGTATACGACTCGGCATGAGCAGAGCTAGCCGTACACGCAAGCACTTTCCATTCACTTCAATGGGAGTGCTCGTAGTGAAAAAAGCAGCCCATTCATTTCTATGGGGAGCGCTCATATGCCGGCTCCCATAGAAATGAATGGGAACTGCTTTATACGCCGCTGATTCTGAACGTGTTTTACGTTTAGAATAAGCTGGCGTATACTCAGTGTGAACTCACCCTAAGAGTGTGTTCACATGGCGGAAAATGGCTTCCGTGTGTGAACAAACCACACGGCTAGCCTCGACTGAATGGCGTTGCAGTGCGCTGGCATCCCGTTGCAGCATTCCACTCCGGATTAGGCTCAAATGAATGGGCCTAATTGGGAGGGAGTCTCGTGCCGCAGCCGTAGGACCCGTTTTTGGCAGTGGTTTTTGAGGCGGAATACGCATGTGAAGAGACACTTAGAATGTCCTGAAATTCTGCATTTAGAACACTATTGATAAATTTCCACCATTTGTGATACATTTGACTCTGTACCATGTTTCCCCGAAAATAAGACAGTGTCTTATATTAAATTGTCACTTTAAATATAGGACCTGTCTTATTTTCGGGGGACGTCTTATTACAACCGGCAGTCATGCCGGAACTTCCTTAGTGGAGCGTCAGCATGACTGCTGGTTGTAGGTAGTGTAGGGGAGGGGGAGAAGGTATCCTACTTACCTTTCCCTTCTTCCTAGCAGCACTTGTGCTGCTGTTTGTCCCGGCAGTGGTAGGCGGGGCTTAGCGGAGCTTTCGTGGGTGGGGCTTATTGATCCCCATTTCACTGACACAGTAGCCGTGCTCTGTGCTCCATGTGCACAGGAAAGCAGGCTGCTGCCTCTTCTGTATGCCGGCTGCTGCCTCTGGGATGAGCTGGGAGAGCTCATCCTACAGCAACACGGACAGCAAAGGCAGCAGCCGACTATCCCCCAGTGAAGTGGGGGATAGCTAAGCCTCGCCCCCGAATCCCCACTAAGCCCTGCCCACCACTTCCAGGCATGCCTTATTTTTGGGGTGTGCCTTATATTAGGCAATTCAACAGAACACCCCCCCCCCCCGCATGCCTTACTTTCGGGGATGTCCTACTTTCGGGGAAACACAGTATGTACCATTTGTGCGGCTTGTAAATTTGGCCAGCCTACATAACTGTATTTCTTTTCCAATATCTTGGCCAGTTTTCCAGCATCAATTCATCATCCTGCATAATTAATGTAAGCTTTAGGAAACTAAACTATTTATTAGTATAATTATACATATGAAACCAAACCATACAATCTCTAGTGCTAGTAAAATAACAAAAAGAATCAATTGTTTTCTTCTCTTTGATTTCAAACAAAGACGTTAATAATTTCAATAACTTCCCACATCAATGAGTCTTTTTATTTAGATCAGCACAAAACACAATACTTCCCATGAGCAGACAAAACCAGCAGAGATCTTTCTGCACTCCACCTATTAAACCCAATTTTTATGGCTCTCGTGTATGAACCTTTGAAGTCATCTAAGGCGAATCAGGTGTACAGTGAAAAAACAAACAAACAGTAGCTCTGATCCCAGTGAATCATTGCCACTCCTTTGGTTGTACGTAAAAAAAACATTTACTTGCATTATCAATATATAAGCGAATAAAGTGAGAGAGATGACTATTTTAGTCTTAATACTCCTATAAAACTGAAAAGTGTGGATAAGGAACCTGTCAAAAACACTCAAACCTAAAATTGTCCAAGTTTTTTGAAACATCCATTGGAATGATTAAAGTGGCTTTTACAGATAGGTTATACTTTGGTTGGAAGGAAGGGGAAAACATGGGAAGATAAAGTGGAATATAATGGACAATTGAGTAGTATTTAGACAGGCACTAAATAGAATATAGTGGAGAGATGGGTAGTATATAGAGGAGAACTAAGTAGTATACTAGTAAATTAGGAAGTACTATGATGAGAGGCTACACCCCACTAGATTGTCGTAGACACTGTTTGGAGCAATACAAAATTTACCATTGTAAACTGTAGACAGTTTCTTGTCACAGTGCTGTAAATTCATTTCTAGTCTGTTATGCTTGGTTGTTGTTAACCCCTGTGTCTGTGTTACCTTTTAACCGGTCAGTAGTGTCCTGGTGGTAACTGGTCTGACTGCTCACTCACTTGAAGTGTACTGGCCTGGATTCACTGTGCCTTTCTCAAAATGGTAAACTCCTTATGCCTATCTCAACTTGGTCATACACTCATATATAGTCTCTTAGGTGTCTCTGTTTACAGGTTCAGGTTTCAATTATCACCCTTCTAAGGTGTCCTGTTGTCATCTTGTGTCAGATGGGTGGGGTTTCTGTAGCTGGGGCAGACTCCATATTGTAGTGAAGGCTGAAGCTCCTAAAACACTTCTGTAGCCCTGGGGTGGCAAACCTTGTCCATTAGGGCCACTCATTTCTACTAGCTAGTAAATTATTGTGCAGCTTAGAATGTGTCTTCTACTGCAGTGGTTCTTAACCTTTCCAAGTGAAGTACTCCATCATGAGACAATGTCTCAACCAAGTACATAAATGTTAACGAAATAAGGATATTTTGAAGCTTTTTTTTTTTATAAATATGTAAAGTCCCCCCACACTCAGTGAAATGGCACCATGAATGCCCCCCACATGTAGTATAATATTCCTCACACTTTAGTCCCCCACATGTAATATAATGGCCTCCACATATAAAATAAGAACCCCCAGAGTGGCACAGCAGTTCTCATATAGTATAATGTCCTGTAGTGGCCCCTCTGTGCAGTATAATGTCCCATAGTGTCCTCCATACAGTATAATGTCTCTGAGTGGCCCCTCCATGCAGTATAACGTCCCTGAGGATGCCCCTCCATACAGTATATTGTCACTGAGTGGCCCTTCCATTTAGTATAATGTGCCTGAATGCCCCCCCATGCAATATAATGTCTCAAAGTGGCCCCTCCATGCGATATAATATCCCTGAGGAACCCTTCTATGCAGTATAATGTCCCTGAGGGTCCCCTCCATACAGTATAATGTCCTATAGTGGCTTCTCCATGCATTATAATTAGAGATGAGCGAACAGTGTTCTATCGAACTCATGTTCGATCGGATATTAGGCTGTTCGGCATGTTCGAATCGAATCGAACACCGCGTGGTAAAGTGCGCCATTACTCGATTCCCCTCCCACCTTCCCTGGCGCCTTTTTTGCTCCAATAACAGCGCAGGGTAGGTGGGACAGGAACTACGACACCGGTGACGTTGAGAAAAGTAGGCAAAACCCATTGGCTGCCGAAAACATGTGACCTCTAATTTAAAAGAACAGCGCCGCCCAGGTTCGCGTCATTCTGAGCTTGCAATTCACCGAGGACGGAGGTTTCCGTCCAGCTAGCTAGGGCTTAGATTCTGGGTAGGCAGGGACAGGCTAGGATAGGAAGAAGAAGACAACCACAACAGCTCTTGTAAGAGCTAAATTCCAGGGAGAAGCTTGTCAGTGTAACGTGGCACTGACGGGCTCAATCGCCGCAACCCAGCTTTCCCAGGATCCTGAATGGAATACACTGTCAGTGTATTCCCGTATACCCGATATATACCCCCGATACCCGTTCCAACGGTGTGCCCCCCCACCTTCACCCCAGAAATACCCTGCAAGTCCCCTAGCAATAGAATTGGGGCTATATACACCCACTATTTTTGCTACTGCCATATAGTGCCATTGTCTGACTGGGAATTCAAAGAATATATTGGGGTTACGTGCACCCACAATTTTTACTACTGGTATACAGTGCCAGTTTCTGACTGGGAATTCAAAGAATATATTGGGGTTATAAATACCCTCATTTCTTGCTACTGCCATATAGTGCCAGTTTCTGACTGGTAATTCAAAGAATATATTGGGGTTATAAATACCCTCATTTCTTGCTACTGGTATATAGTGCCATTGACTGACTGGGAATTCAAAGAATATATTGGGGTTACGTGCACCCACAATTTTTACTACTGGTATACAGTGCCAGTTTCTGACTGGGAATTCAAAGAATATATTGGGGTTACAAATACCCTCATTTCTTGCTACTGCCATATAGTGCCAGTTTCTGACTGGTAATTCAAAGAATATATTGGGGTTATAAATACCCTCATTTCTTGCTACTGGTATATAGTGCCATTGTCTGACTGGGAATTCAAAGAATATATTGGGGTTACGTGCACCCACAATTTTTACTACTGGTATACAGTGCCAGTTTCTGACTGGGAATTCAAAGAATATATTGGGGTTACAAATACCCTCATTTCTTGCTACTGCCATATAGTGCCAGTTTCTGACTGGTAATTCAAAGAATATATTGGGGTTATAAATACCCTCATTTCTTGCTACTGGTATATAGTGCCATTGTCTGACTGGGAATTCAAAGAATATATTGGGGTTACGTGCACCCACAATTTTTACTACTGGTATACAGTGCCATTGTCTGACTGGGAATTCAAAGAATATATTGGGGTTATAAATACCCTCATTTCTTGCTACTGCCATATAGTGCCAGTTTCTGACTGGTAATTCAAAGAATATATTGGGGTTATAAATACCCTCATTTCTTGCTACTGGTATATAGTGCCATTGTCTGACTGGGAATTCAAAGAATATATTGGGGTTACGTGCACCCACAATTTTTACTACTGGTATACAGTGCCAGTTTCTGACTGGGAATTCAAAGAATATATTGGGGTTACAAATACCCTCATTTCTTGCTCCTGCCATATAGTGCCAGTTTCTGACTGGTAATTCAAAGAATATATTGGGGTTACGTGCACCCACAATTTTTACTACTGGTATACAGTGCCATTGTCTGACTGGGAATTCAAAGAATATATTGGGGTTATAAATACCCTCATTTCTTGCTACTGCCATATAGTGCCAGTTTCTGACTGGGAATTCAAAGAATATATTGGGGTTATAAATACCCTCATTTCTTGCTACTGGTATATAGTGCCATTGTCTGACTGGGAATTCAAAGAATATATTGGGGTTACGTGCACCCACAATTTTTACTACTGGTATACAGTGCCATTGTCTGACTGGGAATTCAAAGAATATATTGGGGTTATAAATACCCTCATTTCTTGCTACTGGTATATAGTGCCATTGTCTGACTGGGAATTCAAAGAATATATTGGGGTTATGTGCACCCACAATTTTTACTACTGGTATACAGTGCCAGTTTCTGACTGGGAATTCAAAGAATATATTGGGGTTACAAATACCCTCATTTCTTGCTACTGCCATATAGTGCCAGTTTCTGACTGGTAATTCAAAGAATATATTGGGGTTACGTGCACCCACAATTTTTACTACTGGTATACAGTGCCATTGTCTGACTGGGAATTCAAAGAATATATTGGGGTTATAAATACCCTCATTTCTTGCTACTGCCATATAGTGCCAGTTTCTGACTGGTAATTCAAAGAATATATTGGGGTTACGTGCACCCACAATTTTTGCTACTGGTATATAGTGCCAATTTCTAACTGGGAATTCAAAATGCGCAAGGCTCCCGGAAAGGGACGTGGACGAGGCCGTGGGCGAGGTCGGGGGAATGGTTCTGGGGAGCAAGGTAGCAGTGAAGCCACAGGGCGTCCCGTGCCTACTCCTGTGGGGCAGCAAGCATTGCGCCACTCCACAGTGCCAGGGTTGCTTGCCACATTAACTAAACTGCAGGGTACAAACCTTAGTAGGCCCGAGAACCAGGAACAGGTCTTGCAATGGCTGTCAGAGAACGCTTACAGCACATTGTCCAGCAGCCAGTCAGACTCTGCCTCCTCTCCTCCTATTACCCAACAGTCTTGTCCTCCTTCCTCCCAAAATTCCCAAGCTTCACAGAACAATAACCCCAACTGTCCCTGCTCCCCAGAGCTGTTCTCCGCTCCTTTCATTGTCCCTCAACCTGCCTCTCCACGTCACGATTCCACGAACCTAACAGAGGAGCATCTGTGTCCAGATGCTCAAACACTAGAGTCTCCTCCATCTCCGTTCGATTTGGTGGTGGATGACCAGCAACCCACCCTCATCGACGATGATGTGACGCAGTTGCCGTCAGGGCATCCAGTTGACCGGCGCATTGTGCGGGAGGAGGAGATGAGACAGGAGTTGGAAGAGGAAGTGGTGGATGATGAGGACACTGACCCGACCTGGACAGGGGGGATGTCAAGCGGGGAAAGTAGTGTGGATGTTGAGGCAAGTGCAGCACCAAAAAGGGTAGCTAGAGGCAGAGGCAGAGGTCAGCAGCTTAGGCGAAGCCAGGCCACACCCGGAATCTCCCAAGATGTTCCAGTTCGTACCCAGCCCCGAAAAACTCCCACCTCGAGGGCACGTTTCTCGAAGGTGTGGAGTTTTTTCAAGGAATGCGCCGAGGACAGATATAGTGTTGTCTGCACAATTTGCCTCTCGAAATTGATTAGGGGCTCTGAGAAGAGCAACCTGTCCACCACTTCAATGCGCCGTCATTTGGAATCCAAGCACTGGAATCAGTGGCAGGCAGCAACGGCAGGACAAAGGCCGCCTGCCGTTCACGCCACTGCCACTGCCTCTGCCACTGCCTCTGCTTCTGCCACTGCCACTGCTGACTGTGCTGGCGATGCACTCCAGAGGACGAGCCAGGACACCACTTCATCTGCCTCCGCCACTTTGTTGACTTCTCCCTCATCCTCCCCTGTTCCTGTCTTATCTCCTTCTCCTGCACCATCAAAGGCACCATCAGGCGCTTCTTTACAACAACCCACCATCTCTCAGACATTGGAGCGGCGGCAGAAATACACTGCTAACCACCCACACGCGCAAGCCTTGAACGCCAACATCGCTAAACTGCTGGCCCAGGAGATGTTGGCGTTCCGGCTTGTTGAAACTCCCGCCTTCCTGGACCTGATGGCAACTGCGGCACCTCGCTATGCCGTCCCTAGCCGTCACTACTTCTCCCGGTGTGCCGTCCCCGCCTTGCACCAGCACGTGTCACTCAACATCAGGCGGGCCCTTAGTTCCGCGCTTTGCACAAAGGTCCACTTGACCACCGACGCGTGGACAAGTGCATGCAGACAGGGACGCTACATTTCACTGACGGCACACTGGGTGAATGTAGTTGAGGCTGGGACTGCTTCCCAAACTGGCCCGGTGTACCTCGTCTCCCCGCCTAACATTCCTGGCAGGGACACGAGAAGAACACCCCCCTCCTCCTCCTCCTCCTCCTCTACCGCCTCCTCCTCCGCCACCGCCTCCTCCTCCGCCACCGCCTCCTCCTCCGCTGTTAGATTGACCCCAGCTACGAGTTGGAAACGTTGCAGCACTGGCGTTGGTAGACGTCAGCAGGCTGTGCTGAAGCTGATCAGCTTGGGGGACAGACAGCACACTGCCTCCGAGGTGAGGGATGCCCTCCTCGATGAGACGGCAATATGGTTTGAGCCGCTGCACCTGGGCCCAGGCATGGTCGTTTGTGATAACGGCCGGAACCTGGTAGCAGCTCTGGAGCTTGCCGGACTCCAACATGTTCCATGCCTGGCCCACGTCTTCAACCTAGTGGTGCAACGTTTCCTAAAGAGCTACCCCAATGTTCCAGAGCTACTGGTGAAAGTGCGGCGCATGTGCGCCCACTTTCGCAAGTCGACAGTAGCCGCTGCTAGCTTAAAATCTCTCCAGCAACGCCTGCATGTGCCACAACACCGGCTTTTGTGCGACGTCCCCACACGCTGGAACTCAACGTTTCAGATGTTGAATAGAGTGGTTGAGCAGCAGAGACCTTTGATGGAATACCAGCTACAAAACCCTAGGGTGCCACAAAGTCAGCTGCCTCAGTTTCTCATCCATGAGTGGCCATGGATGAGAGACCTTTGTGACATCCTACGGGTGTTTGAGGAGTCCACAAGGAGGGTGAGCTCTGAGGATGCGATGGTGAGCCTTACAATCCCGCTCTTGTGTGTTCTGAGAGAATCCCTGATTGACATCAGGGATAACTCAGATCACACAGAGGAGTCAGGGATAGCATCCGATCCGTCACAGCTGGAGAGTAGGTCCACACATCTGTCCGCTTCATCGCGTTTAATGGAGGAGGAGGAAGAAGAGTTTTCCGATGATGTGATGGTGATACAGGAGGCTTCCGGGCAACTTCGAATCGTCCCATTGTTGCAGCGCGGATGGGTAGACATGGAGAATGAGGAGGAAATGGAGATTGAACTTTCCGGTGGGGCCAGAGGAGTCATGCCAACTAACACTGTGGCAGACATGGCTGAGTTCATGTTGGGGTGCTTTACAACCGACAAGCGTATTGTCAAAATCATGGAGGACAACCAGTACTGGATCTTTGCTATCCTTGACCCCCGGTATAAAAACAACATCTTGTCTTTTATTCCGGTAGAGGGGAGGGCCAATCGCATCAATGCTTGCCACAGGCAATTGGTGCAGAATATGATGGAGATGTTTCCAGCATGTAACGTTGGCGGCAGGGAGGACAGTTCCTCCAGTAGGCGACCAAGTTCTCACCGGTCCACACAAACGAGGGGCACACTGTCTAAGGTCTGGGACACCTTGATGGCACCCCCTCGCCAAAGTGCCGCCACAGAGGGTCCTAGTGTCACCAGGCGTGAGAAGTATAGGCGCATGTTGCGGGAATACCTTTCCGACCACAGCCCTCTCCTCTCCGACCCCTCTGCGCCCTACACGTATTGGGTGTCGAAGTTGGACCTGTGGCTTGAACTTGCCCTATATGCCTTGGAGGTGCTGTCCTGTCCTGCCGCCAGCGTCCTATCTGAGAGGGTGTTCAGTGCAGCCGGTGGCATCATCACTGACAAGCGCACCCGTCTGTCAGCTGAGAGTGCCGACCGGCTCACTTTGATAAAAATGAACCACCACTGGATAGAGCCTTCATTTTTGTGCCCACCTGTGTAAAGCACCCCAACATGAAACTCCATGTCTGTACTCAACCTCTCCAATTCCTCCGCATCCTCATACTCATCCACCATAAGCGTTGCACAATTCTGCTAATACTAGGCTCCCTCCAACATGATTTCCCCCAACTCTGCTGGTTAGAGGCTCCCTCCACCCTGATTTCCACCAACTCTGCTGGTTAGAGGCTCCCTCCACCCTGCTTTCCCACAACTCTGCTGGTTAGAGGCTCCCTCCACCATGAATTGGTCCAAACTGGGCTGGTTAGAGGCTCCCTCCACCATGAATTGGTCCAAACTGGGTTTTTTAGAGGCTCCCTCCACCATGAATTGGTCCAAACTGGGGTTTTTAGAGGCTCCCTCCACCATGAATTGGTCCAAACTGGGGTTTTTAGAGGCTCCCTCCACCATGAATTGGTCCAAACTGGGGTTTTTAGAGGCTCCTTCCACCATGAATTTGCCCAAACTGGGCTGTTTAGAGGCTCCCTCCACCATGAATTGGTCCAAACTGGGGTTTTTAGAGGCTCCCTCCACCATGAATTGGTCCAAACTGGGGTTTTTAGAGGCTCCCTCCACCATGAATTGGTCCAAACTGGGCTGGTTAGAGGCTCCCTCCACCATGAATTTGCCCAAACTGGGCTGTTTAGAGGCTCCCTCCACCATGAATTGGTCCAAACTGGGCTGGTTAGAGGCTCCCTCCACCATGAATTGGTCCAAACTGGGGTTTTTAGAGGCTCCCTCCACCATGAATTGGTCCAAACTGGGGTTTTTAGAGGCTCCCTCCACCATGAATTGGTCCAAACTGGGGTTTTTAGAGGCTCCCTCCACCATGAATTTGCCCAAACTGGGCTGTTTAGAGGCTCCCTCCACCATGAATTGGTCCAAATTGGGGTTTTTAGAGGCTCCCTCCACCATGAATTTGCCCAAACTGGGCTGGTTAGAGGCTCCCTCCACCATGAATTGGTCCAAACTGGGCTGGTTAGAGGCTCCCTCCACCATGAATTGGTCCAAATTGGGGTTTTTAGAGGCTCCCTCCACCATGAATTGGTCCAAACTGGGCTGTTTAGAGGCTCCCTCCACCATGAATTGGTCCAAACTGGGGTTTTTAGAGGCTCCCTCCACCATGAATTGGTCCAAACTGGGCTGGTTAGAGGCTCCCTCCACCATGAATTGGTCCAAACTGGGTTTTTTAGAGGCTCCCTCCACCATGAATTGGTCCAAACTGGGGTTTTTAGAGGCTCCCTCCACCATGAATTTGCCCAAACTGGGCTGTTTAGAGGCTCCCTCCACCATGAATTGGTCCAAATTGGGGTTTTTAGAGGCTCCCTCCACCATGAATTTGCCCAAACTGGGCTGGTTAGAGGCTCCCTCCACCATGAATTGGTCCAAACTGGGCTGGTTAGAGGCTCCCTCCACCATGAATTGGTCCAAATTGGGGTTTTTAGAGGCTCCCTCCACCATGAATTGGTCCAAACTGGGCTGTTTAGAGGCTCCCTCCACCAGGAATTGGTCCAAACTGGGGTTTTTAGAGGCTCCCTCCACCATGAATTGGTCCAAACTGGGCTGGTTAGAGGCTCCCTCCACCATGAATTGGTCCAAACTGGGTTTTTTAGAGGCTCCCTCCACCATGAATTGGTCCAAACTGGGGTTTTTAGAGGCTCCCTCCACCATGAATTGGTCCAAACTGGGGTTTTTAGAGGCTCCCTCCACCATGAATTGGTCCAAACTGGGGTTTTTAGAGGCTCCTTCCACCATGAATTTGCCCAAACTGGGCTGTTTAGAGGCTCCCTCCACCATGAATTGGTCCAAACTGGGGTTTTTAGAGGCTCCCTCCACCATGAATTGGTCCAAACTGGGGTTTTTAGAGGCTCCCTCCACCATGAATTGGTCCAAACTGGGCTGGTTAGAGGCTCCCTCCACCATGAATTTGCCCAAACTGGGCTGTTTAGAGGCTCCCTCCACCATGAATTGGTCCAAACTGGGCTGGTTAGAGGCTCCCTCCACCATGAATTGGTCCAAACTGGGGTTTTTAGAGGCTCCCTCCACCATGAATTGGTCCAAACTGGGGTTTTTAGAGGCTCCCTCCACCATGAATTGGTCCAAACTGGGGTTTTTAGAGGCTCCCTCCACCATGAATTGGTCCAAACTGGGGTTTTTAGAGGCTCCCTCCACCATGAATTGGTCCAAACTGGGGTTTTTAGAGGCTCCCTCCACCATGAATTGGTCCAAACTGGGCTGGTTAGAGGCTCCCTCCACCATGAATTTGCCCAAACTGGGCTGTTTAGAGGCTCCCTCCACCATGAATTGGTCCAAACGGGGGTTTTTAGAGGCTCCCTCCACCATGAATTTGCCCAAACTGGGCTGGTTAGAGGCTCCCTCCACCATGAATTTGCCCAAACTGGGCTGTTTAGAGGCTCCCTCCACCATGAATTGGTCCAAACTGGGCTGTTTAGAGGCTCCCTCCACCATGAATTGGTCCAAACTGGGTTTTTTAGAGGCTCCCTCCACCATGAATTGGTCCAAACTGGGGTTTTTAGAGGCTCCCTCCACCATGAATTGGTCCAAACTGGGGTTTTTAGAGGCTCCCTCCACCATGAATTTGCCCAAACTCTGCTGGTTAGAGGCTCAATCCACCCTGATTTTCAAAACAAATGTTGGTGCCAACCTCAACTTACTACAAGGGCCAAATTCACTGCTGGTGACAAGCTGTCCTCACTGCAAGTGCCAAATACACGTTTCAAGGTGTTTTCCTACTGTCAGAGAGGTGGTATTGAGTGTGTAAAGTGTGTAGTTGTTAGGCTGTGATGTTGGGGTAATAGAGGTTCTTTGGTGTGTTAGATGCCCCCAGACATGCTTCCCCTGCTGTCCCAGTCTCATTCCAGGGTGTTGGTATCATTTCCTGGGGTGTCATAGTGGACTTGGTGACCCTCCAGACACGGATTTGGGTTTCCCCCTTAACGAGTATCTGTTCCCCATAGACTATAATGGGGTTCGAAACCCGTTCGAACACACGAACAGTGAGCGGCTGTTCGATTCGAATTTCGAACCTCGAACATTTTAGTGTTCGCTCATCTCTAATTATAATGTCCCATAGTGTCTTTCACACAGTATAATGTCTTTGAGGGACCCTCCATGCAGTATAATGTCCCTGAGTGGCCCCTCCATGCAATATAATGGTTGCTACATTAATAAATCCCACATACATACTAATTTTCTCACAAAATCGGGTTCAGCCAAACCCACATTTTTCTGGGGTTCAGCTGAACACAATATTTTGGGGGTTAGTCACACACGAACTACAATTATACATTGATGGTCTCTTTGGACTATTAGAGTTTAATTAGCAAATCTTTGAATCCTCACTTCTCTGTGCATCCAACCCCTATATATATATATATATATATATATATATATATATATATATATATATCCCACAGCGGCCCCTGCAGCCTATATTTTTTGCTCCAAAGTGGCACAATAGACTGTGGGGCATAAAAGAGGTTGCAGGGGGCCGCTGTGGGGCATAATAGAGGTTACAGGGCCCACAGTGGACCCTTCAAGCTTTATTATGCCCCGCAGTTGCCCGCCCCACAGTTGCACACCCATGAACTATTATTATACTTGGGGGTCTTTTCAGTATAATAGTTGAGGGTAGTGGTTACATTTTATAACCTTCTCACAAGGGGTTACGTAGAGGACACAGTTCACCCTCTTATAAGTTTATAGAGGAGAGCTGAGTAGTATCTCCATAGACAAGGGCCAAGTAGAATATTGAGAATAACAAAGTAGGTTTTGGAAGATAACAGAATACTATTATGTAATAGCAAAACTGTAAAACTGACTCTGTAGAATTTCATCTCATTTTTGTACAGAATGCTTTTGCTAGGGGCTCTGTCTATTTTCTGAAAGGTTTTATTCACCCAAGCTTATTTCATGCTTGCATTACTTGCCATATTTGAAAGGTCCCAACTATGCGTAAAGTTAATGGAGTGATAAGTTCAGTGCACAAATAAAGGTGCTACAAGCAGAAGGCAGACACCAGTGGATAGGTTTCTATGACAGGTTTATTATCAATGCATCAAGACACATACATTGAGGTTCCTAGGTGCAAAAGTTACAAATGATGAAGCTGATGTGCCCATACAGTGTTAGCCAAAGTATTGGTACCCCTGCAATTCAGATAATACTCATTTTCTTCCAGAAAATGATTGCAATCACAAATTCTTTGGTATTATTGTCTTCATTTAATTTGTCTTCAATGGAAAACCACAAAAAGAATTGTCAAAAAGCCACATTAGATATAATTCAACACCAACATAAAAAAGGGGGTGGACAAAAGTATTGGTACTGTTTGAAAAATCATTTGATGCTTCTCTAATTTGTGTAATTAACAGCACCTGTTACTTACCTGAGGCACCTAACAGGTGGTGGCAATAACTAAATCATACTTGCAGCCAGTTGAAACGGATTAAAGTTGACACAACCTCTGTGCTGTGTCCTTGTGTGCCACATTGAGCATGGAGAAAAGAAAGAAGACCAAAGAACTGTCTGAGGACTTGAGAAGCAACATTGTGAGGAAGCATGAGCAATCTCAAGGCTACAAGTCCATCTCCAAAGACCTGAATGTTCCTGTGTCTACTGTGCGCAGTGTCATCAAGAAGTTTAAAGCCCATGGCACTGTGGCTAACCTCCCTAGATGTGGACGGAAAAGAAAAATTGCCAAGACATTTCAACGCAAGATTGTGCGGGTGGTGGATAAAGAACCTCGACTAACATCCAAACAAGTTCAAGCTGCCCTGCAGTCCAAGGGTACAACAGTATCAACCCATACTATCCGTTGGCGTCTGAATGAAAAGGGACTGTATGGTAGGATACCCAGGAAGACCCCACTTCTCACTCAGAGACATTAAAAAGCCAGGCTGGAGTTTACCAAAACTTACCTGAGAAAGCCAAAAACGTTTTGGAAGAATGTTCTCTGGTCAGATGAGACAAAAGTAGAGCTTTTTGGGAAAAGGCGTCAACATAGAGTTTACAGGGAAAAAAAGAGGCCTTCAAAGAAAAGAACACAGTCCCTACAGTCAAACATGGCGGAGGTTCCCTCATGTTTTGGGGTTGCTTTGCTGCCTCTGGCACTGGACTGCTTGACTGTGTGCATGGCATTATGAAGTCTGAAGACTACCAACAAATTTTGCAGCATAATGTAGGGCCCAGTGTGAGAAAGCTGGGTCTCCCTCAGAGGTCATGGGTCTTCCAGCAGGACAATGACCCAAAACACACTTCAAAAAGCACTAGAAAATGGTTTGAGAGAAAGCACTGGAGACTTCTAAAGTGGCCAGCAATGAGTCCAGACCTTAATCCCATAGAACACCTGTGGAGAGATCTCAAAATGGCAGTTTGGAGAAGACACCCTTCACATCTCAGGGACCTGGAGCAGTTTGCCAAAGAAGAATGGTCTAAAATTCCAGCAGAGCATTGTAAGAAACTCATTGATGGTTACCGGAAGCGGTTGTTCACAGTTATTTTGTCTAAAGGTTGTGCTACCAAGTATTAGGCTGAGGGTGCCAATACTTTTGTCTGGCCCATTTTTGGAGTTTTGTGTAAAATGATCAATGATTTGACTTTTTTTCATTCTCTGCTACATCTCAGGTGTAGCAGACCTGTGCGCTCAACTCTGCTACACCTAAGATGTAGCAGAGCTGTGCGCTCAACTCTGCTACACCTGAGATAGGACCACAATGGAGACTGCTGTAGACCGACCTTAGACTTCGCCTCCTCACAGACGAGCCTCCAGCAGAACCAGCATTGATTGGCCGAATGCTGTACACTGTATAGCATTCGGCCAATCAACGCTGGTCAATACATTCCTATGGGAAAAAGTCAGCTCTTATGAGAAAAAGTCAGCTCCCACATAATACAGGTACTTGGGCATGTTCGATGCCCCCAGGCATGTTTCCCCTGCTGTCCCAGTTGCGTTCCAGAGGTGTTGTCATCATTTGCTGGGGTATCATAGTGGACTTGGTGACCCTCTTTAGTCGAATAGTGGCTTCCCCTTAAATGAAGCTTTTTTCCCAATAGACTATAATGGGATTCAATATTCATTCGAATAGTCGAATATTGAAGGGCTATTCGAATCGAATATCAAATATTTCACTGTTCGCTCATCTCTAATCTTTATTTCTATTTTTCTTTGTATTTCAACACATTTATGAAGGTTGTCATCAATTTGTTTGATAACTAATAGAATATGAAGAAGTTTAATAAAGATACATGAGAGCTTCTCCTCAAATATTGACATATATAATGGTTGTTTCTATTCCACAAGTGTACGACTATTGTATACTGTACATAATTGCCAGGGACTTGGGGGTTATTTAGTATCTGCTACAAGAGCAAATATATGATCTCATAGAGAGTTACTTATCATTTATTTCAGGTTCCACATTTGCCAAAGCTAAACCAGAAAGCCCATGGACATCCCTCACTCGGAAAGGGATTGTAAGGGTGGTCCTGTTTCCTCTGTTCAGCAAGTGGTGGATGCGTGTGACCAGTCCTGGTGTCTTCACATGGCTATTGGTGCTTTACATCATGCAAGGTATAATGGAGTTCACATAATCTAAAATTATATACGCTTTATACATTTTTTGCCATAAAATGGATGAGATTATCAGATATTGAAAACAGTTTCTACTGAATGATGCTTATTCTGGGTAGATTTGTACATGTTCAATTATAGACCTAACAGTGACAACAAGAAGGAGAGAAAAAATCTAAATGAATCAGCATATTACATAAATGTATAAATAAATAAATGCAATACAAATGTAGTAGTGCTGAGTCTGTAAATGCAACAGTTTAGTTTGTCATTTTGCAAACTACAGTTTGCCATTTGCATTGTCTGTGGTTTTCCATAGAACTCCTATAAAGTCTGTATGTAAACATACAGTAACAAACATACAGTGGGGCAAAAAAGTATTTAGTCAGTCACCAATAGTGCAAGTTCCACCACTTAAAAAGATGAGAGACGTCTGTAATTTACATCATAGGTAGACTTCAACTATGAGAGACAAAATGAGAAAACAAATCCAGAAAATCACATTGTCTGATTTTGTAAGAATTTATTTTCAAATTATGGTGGAAAATAAGTATTTGGTCACCTACAAACAATCAAGATTTCTGGCTCTCACAGACCTGTAACTTCTTCTTTAAGAGTCTCCTCTTTCCTCCACTCATTACCTGTAGTAATGGCACCTGTTTAAACTTGTTATCAGTATAAAAAGACACCTGTGCACACCCTCAAACAGTCAGACTCCAAACTCCACTATGGTGAAGACCAAAGAGCTGTCAAAGGACACCAGAAACAAAATTGTAGCCCTGCACCAGGCTGGGAAGACTGAATCTGCAATAGGCAACCAGCTTGGATTGAAGAAATCAACTGTGGGAGCAATAATTAGAAAATGGAAGACATACAAGACCACTGATAATCTCCCTCGATCTGGGGCTCCATGCAAAATCTCACCCCGTGGGGTCAAAATGATCACAAGAACGGTGAGCAAAAATCCCAGAACCACGCGGGGGGAACTAGTGAATGAACTGCAGAGAGCTGGGACCAATGTAACAAAGCCTACCATCAGTAACACACTACGCCGCCAGGGGCTCAGATCCTGCAGTGCCAGACGTGTCCCACTGCTTAAGCCAGTACATGTCCGGGCCCGTCTGAAGTTTGCTAGAGAGCATTTGGATGATCCAGAAGAGTATTGGGAGAATGTCCTATGGTCTGATGAAACCAAACTGGAACTGTTTGGTAGAAACACAACTTTTCGTGTTTGGACGAAAAAGAATACTGAGTTGCATCCATCAAACACCATACCTACTGTAAAGCATGGGGGTGGAAACATCATGCTTTGGGGCTGTTTCTCTGCAAAGGGGCCAGGACGACTGATCCGGGTACATGAAAGAATGAATGGGGCCATGTATCGTGAGATTTTGAGTGCAAACCTCCTTCCATCAGCAAGGGCATTGAAGATGAAACGTGGCTGGGTCTTTCAACATGACAATGATCCAAAGCACACCGTCAGGGCAACAAAGGAGTGGCTTTGTAAGAAGCATTTCAAGGTCCTGGAGTGGCCTAGCCAGTCTCCAGATCTCAACCCTATAGAAAACCTTTGGAGGGAGTTGAAAGTCCGTGTTGCCAAGCGACAGCTCCAAAACATCACTGCTCTAGAGGAGATCTGCATGGAGGAATGGGCCAACATACCAACAACAGTGTGTGCCAACCTTGTGAAGACTTACAGAAAACGTTTGACCTCTGTCATTGCCAACAAAGGATATATAACAAAGTATTGAGATGAAATTTTGTTACTGACCAAATACTTATTTTCCACCATAATTTGCAAATAAATTCTTACAAAATCAGACAATGTGATTTTCTGGATTTGTTTTCTCATTTTGTCTCTCATAGTTGAGGTCTACCTATGATGTAAATTACAGACGCCTCTCACCTTTTTAAGTGATGGAACTTGCACTATTGGTGACTGACTAAATACTTTTTTGCCCCACTGTATATATACTATATCTATATCTGCTAAATTAATTTAAAAAAATATCCTGAATAAAAGGTCTTGATTTAAGAGGCTGGTTGTTAAAGGAATAGCTAACATCTTTGTATGGAGATTCTACAGAACAAGGGTTGAATATTTATGTAAGCAGCATATTTTAGTTTTGCATTTTAGCCGGAGTGCTGTAGTGCAGTAGCCGGCACTCTGGCTCTATTGCGCAGGCGTGAAGGGCCGAAAGATGTCAAGAAGAGGAGATGTCCGTCCCCCAGAGCAAGTGACGTTCCATGCCCAGAAGGTCGAGAAGACAGGTACAGTCCTATGAAAAAGTTTGGGCACCCCTATTAATCTTAATCATTTTTAGTTCTAAATATTTTGGTGTTTGCAACAGCCATTTCAGTTTGATATATCTAATAACTGATGGACACAGTAATATTTCAGGATTGAAATGAGGTTTATTGTACTAACAGAAAATGTGCAATACGCATTAAACCAAAATTTGACCGGTGCAAAAATTTTGGTACCCTTATCATTTTATTCCGGTATGCCCTCGCATACGCAGTCGACTCTGCTCAGGCGTCGGGCCGGGCAGAGCCAACCGCTGCGCCGGGAGAAGACTTCAAGGAGAATCCTGCCCAACCCTCACTCGTGGACTTGGTAAGTATAATGTTATCGAATTTTGCGTACCCCTGAAATGAGCATTTCCCCCCATAGACTATAATGGGGTTCGAAATCCGTTCGAACAGTCGAACAGTGTGCGGCTGTTCAAATCGGATTTCGAACCTCGGATATTTTAGTTTTCGCTCATCTCTAGTTAGGAGTATTCAAATCAATAAAATGATAAGGGTGCCCATACTTTTGCACCGGTCAAATTTTGGTTTAATGCATATTGCACATTTTCTGTTAGTACAATAAACCTCATTTCAATCCTGAAATATTACTGTGTTCATCAGTTATTAGATATATCAAACTGAAATGGCTGTTGCAAACACCAAAATATTTAGAAATAAAAATGATTAAGATTAATAGGGGTGCCCAAACTTTTTCATAGGACTGTAAGTATGATGAGGGAGTGGGTGTGGAGTTAGATAGGAAGGGCTAGTAATGGGCGGGGTAGGTAGGGAAACAGGGAGAGTGAGAAAGAGAGGGGAGAGAGTGAGAAAGCGAGGTGGTGTGAGCCAGCTCAGAGTGACATCATGGCTTTTGTAGGAGAACAAGAAGACGCTCATATAAACAAATGCAGAAGATGCCAGGAACTCACAGAGAAACCCAGAAATCACTCAAAACACTGGAAAGGTATACGAGTGCACTTATTAACCTATTAATAGCACTAGCAGACCTTTTTTGAAAAAAAATTGCTCAGAAAACCCCTGTATAAAAGTGAATTTATAAAAGCTAAAAAAAAATATGATATACTGATGATATATTTTTTTTAAACTTATGTCTGACCTAGATTTGAATTAGCCATGTTCGGACCTTATCTCATGCAGGTGTATACCTTCAGGAGTTGTCAGATTCTTAAATTAACATGGTCGCTTATTTTTTGTCACAAAGTCATTAGTAGATTAAAAGGTTCAAATAAAACGGTTTCTCTGATAAAGTCTTTGTAGTTGGCACAGAAAACAACTCTGTGAAGTCTGGCACATAAGATTAGTCATTTCCCAACGGGCCCCCGGTGTAGGATTTGTCACTTGTTAAAGAGAGAATGGATTTAACTGACATGAAGGCAATGTAAGGTTGATTATTGTTACTTAACCTAATTATGTCAAGATTTTTTGTTTCTGTATAACCTACAAAGACAAGTATAGCAGTCTATCAGCAGTACATTATTTGTAAACCTAATCCCAGTACCTTGTAGAGGTGATTCTACTGTTTCCAAATATTCCTCTGCTATTCAGCTTTGGGGCCCCATTTTCATCTAAATTGCTATCTTTCATATGCAAAGGAAAAATGCTTTTACCAGGAACCTAGAGCACTTTTCTCATAATTTACTTGAAAGTGGGGCTCTAAAGCTGAATAACAGACATATTTGGAAACTGCAGAATCACCTCTGCAAGACACTGTATTAGGTTTAAAATTTGACTAGTAGAATACCCACAGCTTCGCTCGCAGAAAATATGTTAAATTGTTGGTTATGCTGGCTAAAGTAAAGTTTTCAGTGTCACACTGTAATTGACATTTTCAGAGCGCTACAGTAAATCTTTTTTTTTACTTAAACATACCTCCCAACTTTTGAAGTACAATAAGAGGGACAAAATGTGTGGCGCACTATGCGTGACATGGGAAATTTAGCTCCTCCCACTTTTGTTGACTCCGCCCATTCTCCCATTTATTTTTCATGTGCCCCCACACAGTATAATCCTCCTACAGTCACCCGTAAATTATATTCCCCCCTCCATCTCCATCACCCAGATTCATGTCCCCCCTTCATCTGCCCCCTAGTTTCATGTTCCCCCTCCATCTGCCCCCAGTTTCATGTCCCCCACTACATCTACCCCAGTTTCATGTCCCCCTTCATCTCTGTCCCCAGTTCCATGTCCCCCTCCATCTCTGCCCCCAGTTTCATGTCCCCCCATCTCTGCCCACAGTTTCATGCCCCCCTTTCAACTCTTCCCACAGTTGAGTTTTATATATATAGATTTACTATTTACAGGCTTTCTTTAACTCCACTGCAGCAGCAAAGCATAAGAAATTACGCATTGCACATCTAAGTATTGAATAGAAGTGGCAAGTTTCCCATACTGAAACACACAATGGGACTGGCATTTCATACTGGCTCCAGCCTCTTTATTAATCAGGCACACAATAGAATACAGCAATACAATACAATTCAAAAAGCTTTTTTGGCACATCCGAATAGGTATTTGGCATTGCCAAAGCAAGTAGAGTGGAGGGTGGGCGTAGAGTGGATGGATGCGTGAGAGGGTGGGTGGTTTGGGGTAAAATAGTCCTTGGAGTCTCATCGTTCTCCTCGTTTGGTGGCAGGTGGTGGGTATGGGTGTGTGATTTGGGGTAGTCCTTGGGGTTTCATCTTCCCAACATACGACTGAATGGAGATCTACATCAGTTTGGGACTGGTGTAGATCTCCATTATAACTCATGGCAGAAAACTGTTGTGAACTATAATGAATATGTCTCAGTCCACATATGCACAATATGGGGAGCGTGGTGCAGAACAAGGGTTGTGGCACACATTTGGCTCAAGAAACGGCTTTATGCCAAATGTACACCATAATATCATCCTTCTGTATCAGAGAAGACCAACAATCCTTTTACATGATAACTATTTGAATACCTGATCATTTATCCTTATACATTTCTGTTTTTAGCAAAATTGAAAATTTAGGTACCTCTATGAGGAATTATGACAACCAATTCTAATTACTTGAGTTTATAGCCAACAGATCATTGTTAAATCAGCAGAAACTGAGAAAAACGGAATTTAGAAACTGATTTATAAATCTTTTAGGGGATGCAGTAAAGTTAAAAAAAAAAAATAAATCAGATATGACGTAGGCAACTTTCTGCCCCTCCAGTGAGCCTGAATAGGGCATCAACATATCGTATATAACAGTGGAACTATGGTGCAAAAATTACAATTAAAGCAGAAAAAACAGTTTGAATGTGAAGGAATAAGATTGTAAATCTTGTAAAAAATTGTAAAAAATAGTCTTCTTTATGACAGATCCTAAAAAATAAGACTCAGGGCTCGTTCACATCTGCGCCCGGTCTCCGTTCTGCAGATTTCCGTTTCCTGCACAAAACAGAGGCAGGAGACGGAAACCTGCAGGACTCTTTCATACCCATTCATTTGAATGGGTTTGAAAGATGTCCGGCCGTGAGTGGCGGTGAGCGTTTTATGCTCTCCGCTGCGAAACCGTCTCTTTTTAAACCGGGCACAGAGTCGGACATGCAGTACTCTGTGTCCGATTTAAAAAAAAAATGGTTTCGTGGTGGAGAGCATAAAACGCTCACCACCGCTCACGGCCGAACCTGATCTGACAGGTTTCCGTCTTCTGCATGCGGAAGACGGAAACCACAGAACGGAGACCCGAACGTAGGTGTGAACCTAGCGTCAAAATAGTAATGGGTATTAATGGGTTAAGCCTTGAAAAAAACTATTTGCAGTTTAGTAAAATAGGAAACAGCTATTATATTGTTACACTTGTGTAATATATATCATATTTTATATGATATCATGTAAAAAAAAAAATAGATAAAGACATAAAAGTAAAGAATGATGCTGCTATCTGAGTTTCTCCACCTGAACAGCACAGACTTCATAGCGGCTTGATCCTTCCCTCCTGTTGCGTTCATGGTTATCTCATCTCTATTTTCCAGTGTTACTGCACATCCCACACTCTTAGCTGTTTCTATCACGTGTGGGCTGAGATAGAATTACTTTATTTTTTTAATCTCCTCTTGCTGCCAAAATCTGCAGAGATGTTATATGGAAGTTGTGTGATTAATGCTTTGTTTTCCATTTTGCTTCCACTTAGTTTCTTGTTCATATACTGTTTTCACAGTGACAACTCTAGTACTGTATTGCATGGTCCCCATGGCAAGCGTAAGTGAGCAGGCCGGACCAATGTGCCTGATGCTGCTCCTTGGAACGGTTCATTGCCAGATTGTCTCCACACAGGGCAACAGGGTGTCAGGGTCAAATGGTGGAAAGAAACAGAGGTAGGAGTCCCACAATATGGTTTTACTGTCTCTCTTCTTTTTTACTTTTTACTGTATGTGATTATTATGTTAAAAATCCTTTACTCCAACATGCATGTGACCTTTGTGACCAGATATTCAGAATTATTGGATATAGAAATAGACATGTCACAATATGTTTTTTTTTTGTTTTTTTTAAATCTTTTTCATGTTTAAGTATGTCTTTTTAGAATGGGAGGAAATCCATGCAAACACGGGGAGAACATACAAACTCCTTGCAGATGTTGCTCCTGGGGGGATTCGAACCCAGGACTCAAGCGCTGCAAGGCTGCAGTGCTAACCACTGAGCCACCGTGTTGCCAACAATATCTATTTTGACCCTGTCAAAGCCCATTGTAAGGCAGATGCTTCCTTCCCTCTCCTAATTATTTGTCCTCAATGTATATCAGTCTGCAGCATCTAAGGAGCTGTTCTCCTGAGGATCTGCTCCAGCTTTGGCTGAAGAATGACTGAGACTCGAGACTTACAAGGGGTGTCTGGGGATTTTATATTAATTAGGTAAATTAATCTAAACTCCCCAGACAACCCCTTTTATAATAATTCTTTGTCCTACTACAGGCAAAGCATAGCAGTGATTCTCCTGCTGCATCCAGTTGTCTTACATAGTTGTAATACCACACATGACCACAAGGATAACTAATTTATGACAATTTTATAACTGTATTTTTCAAGCAATATATGTACATATACAAATAAATTTTAAAATAGAAGAAACAGTATACACAGGGTTTAGTTGACCTTTGTTTCAGCAAGTAAGGGGTCCTCAGTAGAGATGAGCGCGTAGTGTTCGTTCGAGTAGGTGTTCGATCGGATACTACGGTATTCGAGATACTCAAACTCGATCGAACACTACTAGCTGTTCGAAGTTTAGGGTTCGATGCAGAACCAGCATTGATTGGCAGAATGCTATACATTCTGCCAATCAACGCTGGTTCTTCTCTTACTTTTCCGAAGTGTTCTCGGCGCTGCGTCCCCGCGTCTTCTTCCGGGTGGAATTCACTCTGCCTTGGCATCCGGCCTAGGCAGAGCCGACTGCGCATGCGCGGGCATGCCCTCGCATGCGCAGTCGGCTCTGCTCAGGCGTCGGGCCGGGCAGAGCCGACCACGCATGTGCAGTCGGCTCTGCCTAGGCCCAGATGCCTAGGCAGAGTGAATTCCAGCCGGAAGACGCCGCGGGGGCGCTGCGCCAGGAGAAGACTTCAAGGGGAATGCAGCCCGACTGTCACTCATGGACTTGGTAAGTATAATTGTATCGAATTTTGCCTACCCCTGAAATGAGCATTTCCCCCCATAGACTATAATGGGGTTCGAAATCCGTTCGAACAGCCGAACAGTGTGCGGCTGTTCGAATCGGATTTCGAACCTCGGACATTTTAGTGTTCGCTCATCTCTAGTCCTCAGCACTCAGACCCAAACTGATGACATCTGGTAGGTCAGTATTTAAGAAAACACATCGTAAAGAGTAAAGTAAGTTATTTCTTGTGTTTCTAAACGCCATTGCGTGTTATATATAGCAAGAATTACAGACGATATAAGTATTACACAATAAATGTTTCCATTCATGTTACTTCCCAAAATGTAGACTAAAGCTATGAAAGCACTGCAGATTAAAATAGAAGCCCCCAGAAGAGAACATTTATTTGCATATCCTTTATATTGTTTTTCCTTAAAAAATACAGGTAGTGTTGTTGAAAATGTTGCTTGAGGATGTCATAGTAAGTGATCTGCAAATTCCTCGTCACATATGTGATATCGTTTCATAGACAGGGCCATTACAAATAATGAATTATGTTCAGAAATGTAATGCTCTTTCCCTAGAACAGAATTGCCTCTTATTAAAATGGTTTTATTTTTTTATGGTAAATATACAGCGCTATAGCTACTGCAAAACAAGTGATTAAACGCATTTGCCTAGGGCCACTGGTTAGAAATGGTCTTATAATTATTTAATTTGCTTTTATGTAGAAAATTACACAAATCGCAGAATGGCGATGGCAAAAAGGAATTCAGCAAATATTCAAAGGCACCGGTTTTCTGCAACCCACTGAAATCCCTTCTCTGCAAGAGGTGAGCATATGGGATCCTGAAATAGGTTTGTGCCATGCGAACATTAAATGGGACGCTGGTAGTTGAAAAAACTAATTTCTACCCATGGTGTCCATCATGTGACAAATCCTGCTCTGGATCTCAAGTGGGAATAAAAGAAATTCTTTTGCTTATGGCAGGCATACACTAAAAGTTCTGAGGATCTTCTACCTTCCAACTAACTTTTCACTCATCAGATGTTAGGCCTAGTTCACAACTGCGTCGGTAATCCGTTCGGGGGAGTCTGTATGGGGAGCCCCCCAAATGGCTGCTGAACGCATTGGCAAGCGGTGTGCAGTGAAAGCACACAGACCCCATAGACTATAATGTGGATGCGCATGCGGACAGGAAAGTAGATCATGAACTACTTTTCTGTCCCCATGTTCTGTGCAGAGACCGCGTGGAAAGCACACAGACCCTATTATAGTCTATGGGGTCTGTGTGCTTTCACTGCACACTGCTTGCTAATGCGTTCAGCAGTCCGTTCGTGTTGTCCCCATGCGGACTCCCCCGAACAGATTACCGACGCAGATGTGAGCTAGGCCTTAGGAGCTTCCTCAGTGGTGCCCTAGATGACTGCCTACTTTGCCTACTCCCTGTCCCAACCCTGATGTCTCTTATAATGGTTTAACCCAACCAAATCACCATAAAATATCTTACAGAAAACTGCCGTGATGGCAACTTAAAGGCTAAATTTTTCCTGAATGTTCATGTTGTATTGTTTCTTTCTTCACTCTGTCTCCCCTCATATGGCTCATGAACAAGTTTATGTTGCAAACACCCTTTTAAACCAGTATTAAGCATATAACAGAGATTCCAATGCTAGAACATCTTTAAGGGGATGCTTGAGTGGAATTTTGCATAATCATATTTATGCTTAAACAAAGCCTTGGGTAGAGTAGATAAATCTGCTTTGCATAAAGAGTCATTTGCATAAATGCAAGACTTGTGTTTCACTTTCCGTGTGCAATGCTTATCAATACATCTAACAGAGATTTGTAATTCTAAAAAGAATGCAGTATAAGACATTGTTCTATTATAAAAGCAATGCTATCCATTTGTGAACATAATTCTAGTTGTATTCTCCGTTAATGGACTATATTTATTATATTTAATGTGCGCCTGTTCAGAAAAATCTAGAATCTATTTTGTCCTCCAGGATGAGGCATACTTTTTACTTTTTTTATCTGTGTCTTTATTGAGCCATAACTTTTTTTATTTTTCCATTCACGTACTTATATGACAGCTTAATCTTGCCAAGACAAGTTGTGCTTTTAAACGGGACCATGAACAATGGATTAAAAAAACTTTTATTTTTTGCATTTTGCTTTACGTCACTCTCAATATGGTATAAATGACATGCTAACTCTATTCTTTGGGTTAGCGATTACAGGGATGCCTAATTTATCAAGTGCTCTTTGTTTTACTGCTTTTATACAATAAAAATACTTTTATAAATTTTTTATTTTTTGGATCGCCATATTCTTAGAGTCATATGTTTTTAATTTTTCAAATAGTCGTACTATGTAGGGTTACTTTTTTGCAAGACAAGCTGTAGATTTCATCTGCACTCTTTAGCGGTACGTTCAACTTTTTATTCGCTTTTTATGCCATTTTTTTGGTAGATGAGTTTAACAAAAATATCGCATTTTTTTTCTTTATTTTTATTACAATGTTGACTGTGCGGGTTAAATAACATGCTATCCATTTAGGGTGGGTGGTTTCGGATGCAGTGATACCAATGATGTGCTTGCTAGTTTATTATTTAATTAATGCTTCTGTATTGCAAGGTATTATGCGGTACATGTCAACGTAACATTGACATTCAGTCAATTAGACCCAGCTTCTGGTTGGGCCTAATAGGTTTCCTTACATGGCAGTGAAGAAGGCCATGGTCAGGCCTCCAGCCGCCTCTATGACAATCCATCAGCTTCCCATGTTAACGCTGCAGAGGTCTGAGTGGCTAGCAAAAGGAACCTCTTGTAATGCATTGCAATACTGATCAGGCACCCTGGGGACCCTTGTCCCCCTTAGGGGGTCTAATAAATAAAGTATTATATATATATATAAACCAAAATTTGACCGGTGCAAAAATATGGGCACCTCAACAGAAAAGTGACATTAATATTTAGTAGATCCTCCTTTTGCAAAGATAACAGCCTCTAGTCGCTTCCTGTAGCTTTTAATCCGTTCCTGGATCCTGGATAAAGGTATTTTGGACAAACAATTCAAGTTCAGTTAAGTTAGATGGTCGCTGAGCATGGACAGCCCGCTTCAAATCATCCCACAGATATTCAATGATATTCAGGTCTGGGGACTGGGATGGCCATTCCAGAACATTGTAATTGTTCCTCTGCATGAATGCCTGAGGATTTGGAGCGGTGTTTTGGATCATTGTCTTGCTGAAATATCCATCCCCGGCGTAACTTCAACTTCGTCACTGATTCTTGAACATTATTCTCAAGAATCTGCTGATACTGAGTGGAATCCATGCGACTCTCAACTTTAACAAGATTCCCGATGCCGGCATTGGCCACACAGCCCCAAAGCATGATGGAACCTCCACCAAATTTTACAGTGGGTAGCATGTGTTTTTCTTGGAATGCTGTTTCTTTTTGGACGCCATGCATAACACCTTTTTTTATAACCAAACAACTCAATTTTTGTTTCCAAAATGAAGCTGCCTTGTCCAAATGTGCTTTTTCATACCTCAGGCAACTCTATTTGTGGCGTACGTGCAGAAACGGCTTCTTTCTCATCACTCTCCCATACAGCTTCTATTTGTGCAAAGTGCGCTGTATTGTTACCGATGCACAGTGACACCATCTGCAGCAAGATGATGCTGCAGCTCTTTGGAGGTGGTCTGTGGATTGTCCTTGACTGTTCTCACCATTCTTCTTCTCTGCCTTTCTGATATTTTTCTTGGCCTGCCACTTCTGGGCTTAACAAGAACTGTCCCTGTGGTCTTCCATTTCCTTACTATGTTCCTCACAGTGGAAACTGACAGGTTAAATCTCTGAGACAACGTTTTGTATCCTTCCCCTGAACAACTACGTTGAACAATCTTTGTTTTCAGATCATTTGAGAGCGGGCTGTCCATGTTCGGCGACCATCAAACTTAACTGAACTTGAATTGTTTTGTAGAAAGAAATGGTCCAAAATCCCTTCATCCAGGATCCAGGAACTGATTAAAAGCTACAGGAAGCGACTAGAGGCTGTTATCTTTGCAAAAGGAGGATGTACTAAATATTAATGTCACTTTTCTGTTGAGGTGCCCATATTTTTGCACCGGTCAAATTTTGGTTTAATGCATATTGCGCATTTTCTGTTAGTACAATAAACCTCATTTCAATCCTGAAATATTACTGTGTCCATCAGTTATTAGATATATCAAACTGAAATGGCTGTTGCAAACACCAAAATATTTAGAACTAAAAATGATTAAGATTAATAGGGGTGCCCAAACTTTTTCATAGGACTGTATATATATATATATATATATATATATATATATATATATATATATATATAATTGGGGGGCATTGAGGGGCCCACTTTGAAAAAGTTTGCACAGGGCCCCCAATGCTTTAAAATGGCCTTGCCTATATGCATCAGTCCATCAGTCACTCAACGCCATTTAAATCTGATGTTCTTAACTTATGAAGGATGAGAGTAAAGTGCAGTCATAATGGCAACCCACCCTTATGTTACATAAAAAAGTGCCAAAATATTGCAACATATTTGGATTACAAAGTTGAATCTTAAGCCACACTTGCTTTCCACTAAGTCTCACCTCTTTGTTGGATGCTTTGTGTGGCGCAAATTTCTGCAAATTTCTGTAGATCCATGGCATATTATTATTATCATTATTATTATTAATTTTAAATGTTCTCCATTATCCTTAATGGTCCATTATAGTCTCCTGTAACTCCTGTTGGAATTACTGGGGTTATTCTAATACCCAGTTGGCAGTTCTATAATTCAGTATAATGCAGTGGAGCCACTCTAATCTTTGGCGGTCTAATATTGGACTTGAAATCCTGGATGTCAAGTGGGGCACCTGTGAACCCTATTAAAAAATTCTTAAACAAAAAAAAAGAAGAGAGAAGGTTACTGGAGCAAGTCTCCCCAGGTATACTGCTACATAATTAAAGGGGTTGTTCAGGATAAATTAACAATTCCTGACTAAGTCCTCCATGCCCCCTTCACCCCATACAACTTTCTAATAGATCTTTTTTTCCACATTGTATAGGTTTTCAGTAATATATGTAGGTCGTTTTTTACCTTGCTGATGCAATGGGTCTTCGGTCTAATCCAGATACTAACCCGTTATGTCAGTGTAAAGGCCTCATCCCCCTTAACGCCATTGTACTTACCATCTCCAGGATCTGGAGCTTGCCACATCATCCAGGGAAGGCCGCCTCCTCTTCTTCTGTGTGCCAGCTCTCCACGCACATGCTATAGTACCTGGGAAGCTGGCACCCCACACTGACCTAGCTTCTCTTGCTTCTGATTAAGAGCTGAGCTGTGATGTCACGTGGGTTGGCTGAGTTGGTTAATTGGGAATGGATAGTAGTGGGCAGACTAGCTAGAGAGACAGGGAGAGGGTGAAAGAGAGTGAGTGAGAGAGGGAGGGGGAGCAATCAAAGCATTATGGTAGCTGTAGGATAGAAGCACATTTAGTTACACCATCTAAACAAATGCAGTGGATACCAGGAGCTCCCAGAGAAACACAGAAATCACTCAAAATACTTCTAAAGTTATTTGGGTGCAAGTAATAATTAATAGCACTAACAGACCTTATCTGAAAAAAATAATGTTTGCCCAGAAAACCCCTTTACGTGAACTATTCTCTCTACGAGATCTCCAGATTGTTTTTGGTTGGGCCATTTGTATTCTTCTGTTTGACTTCTGTCACAGCTACAGGAAAAAGTGAACCACTGGTACCTTAAAAATACTAGCTTCTCCAGTCTACAGAGGCCCGTATATTACTCCTGTATAGGTCCCCTTTATTGTATGTGTTCACCACTTTAGGAGAAGAACCATTGCTATACTGTATGATTTACAAATGTAAAATGCCTGTACTGATATTTGAGGCTCCAGTCACATCTGTTTGGATCCTCGGTCACAGATTCCTTCATATTTGCGGACAAAAAGTAGCACACAACACTTTTTTTTTTTTTCCAATTAAATGAAGAAAACTACTGCAATCCATGATAGGCTATTGTTGTCGTCTCTTATGTGACTGCTCCTTCCTAACTCTCCATTTTCTGCTCTTATGACACACAAGTTCTGATTTTCAGTTCTGCTTGACACAGGATCAGATATATGACGTCAGCCATATATTTACAGCAGTAGTCAGCATTTTAAAGATGGCAGCCAAACAGGAGCCTTTCTAAGTGACAGAGACACAGCAGCAGTGTCAGATGTGACTATGGAATCTGAAAAGTTAGTTTCACTTTCAGTTCCCGCAGCAAAATGGCTCCCCTGCAGTGAGATTGCAGGAACCATTCTGTTGCCATGGCAGCCGAGAACCGTCTAAAAGCCCCCCATGCCTGACATAGCTATGTTACTATTGAGTTCTCAATATACTGATTTTCCAAATAGACTGTAGTATTATATCCCAATACTGCAGGATAAAAAAAAGAAAGTTTTATATATATAAATATATATATATATATATATATATATATATATATATATATATATATATTATAAATAAATAATAAATAAATATATATATATTTAAATATACATATAAAAATGAACCATTTAGCGACCAGCCTGTTTAAGCCTTAAAGGGTTTTCCCGGTCCCAAATCCATTTTTATCAGAATGTGATTTGTGGGGGTCCTATATATCCAAACGGTATACAGCTTAGTTATTGTAGAAGCCTCCTGGTGCTTAAACTGCTAGTGGACATGGAGTGCATGCAGCACCGCTCCTATACAAGTAATAGGTCGTATTCAAGAAATAGGAGCGGAGCTGCACTTCTCATGGAACTGGGCTGCTCAATGGCTGCTGCCCCTAGAGGGTATTATCTGTGGGGGTCCCAGTGTCAGGCCACCACAGGTCACATACTGATATACTCATATCTTGATTACCGATACAAGATCAAAGAAAGCGCAATGACTCAGCAATGAAATACTTAAGGTGACAATGGCACAAAACACTGCAGCAAGTGTCATCACAGTCAGAGAGAATCATGTTAGGATCAGTTCACACGTAGATTCTGCTGCAGACGCCTGCCTGAAGACACTCCCTGCCAACTAGGCCCATTTGTTTGGGCCTAATCCAAAGCTACCGTTTTTTTGGTCTGGCATCTGAGGCAGCCTCTGCGTCAAATTCCGGACTGAAAAACCCTGTCTGAACTAAGCCTAAATGTATCATAAAATGCTTAAAAGCTGCAGTGTACAAACAAAACACATGCACATAGACAGTACACAACTGCATATCTCCCAACTTTTGAAGAACAGAAAGAGGGAAAAAATGTTTTATGTTGACTCCGCCCATTCTTATTAATTTTCCATGTGCCCCCACAAAGTATAATCCTCCTACAGTCACCCGTAAATTATATGTCCCCCCTCTATCTCTCCCCCAGTTTCATATACACCCTTCATCTGCCCCCAGTTTCATGTCCCCCCATCTCTTCCCCCAGATTCAGGTCCCCTCCATCTCTGTCCCCAGATTCAGGTCCCCTCCATCTCTGCCCCCAGATTCAGGTCCCCTCCATCTCTGCCCCCAGATCCATGCCCCCCTCTCTACCCCCAGATTCAGGTCCCCTCCATCTCTGCCCCCAGATTCATGCCCCCCATCTCTGCCCCCAGATTCATGTCCCCCCATCTCTGCCCCCAGATTCATGTCCCCCTCATCTCTGCCCACAGATTAATGTCCCCACATCTCTGCCCCCAGATTCATGTCCCCCCATCTCTGCCCCCAGATTCATGACCCCCCATCTCTGCCCCCAGATTCATGTCCCCCCATCTCTGCCCCCAGATTCATGTCCCCACATCTCTGCCCCCAGATTCATGCCCTCCCCTCTCTGCCCCCAGATTCATGCCCCCCTCTCTGCCCCCAGATTCATGTCCCCCCATCTCTGCCCCCAGATTCATGTCCCCCCATCTCTGCCCCCAGATTCATGTCCCCCCATCTCTGCCCCCAGATTCATGTCCCCCTCATCTCTGCCCACAGATTAATGTCCCCACATCTTTGCCCCAGATTCATGTCCCTCATCTCTGCCCCAGATTCATGTCCCCCCCATCTCTGCATCTCTGCCCCAGATTCATGTCCCCCCATCTCTGCCCCCAGATTCATGTCCCCCATCTCTGCCCCCAGATTCATGTCCCCCCATCTCTTCCCCCAGATTCATGTCCCCCCATCTCTTCCCCCAGATTCATGTCCCCCCCATCTCTTCCCCCAGATTCATGTCCCCCATCTCTTCCTCCAGATTCATGTCCCCCATCTCTTCCTCCAGATTCATGTCCCCCATCTCTGCCCCCAGATTCATGTCCCCACATCTCTGCCCCCAGATTCATGCCCCCCTCTCTGCCCCCAGATTCATGCCCTCCCCTCTCTGCCCCCAGATTCATGCCCCCCTCTCTGCCCCCAGATTCATGTCCCCCCATCTCTGCCCCCAGATTCATGTCCCCCCCATCTCTGCCCCCAGATTCATGTCCCCCCCATCTCTTCCCCCAGATTCATGTCCCCCCCATCTCTTCCCCCAGATTCATGTTCCCCCATCTCTTCCCCCAGATTCATGTCCCCCCCATCTCTTCCCCCAGATTCATGTCCCCCCCATCTCTTCCCCCAGATTCATGTCCCCCCCATCTCTTCCCCCAGATTCATGTCCCCCCCATCTCTTCCCCCAGATTCATGTCCCCCCCATCTCTTCCCCCAGATTCATGTCCCCCCCATCTCTTCCCCCAGATTCATGTCCCCCCCATCTCTTCCCCCAGATTCATGTCCCCCCCCATCTCTTCCCCCAGATTCATGTCCCCCATCTCTTCCCCCAGATTCATGTCCCCCATCTCTTCCTCCAGATTCATGTCCCCCATCTCTTCCTCCAGATTCATGTCCCCCCATCTCTTCCTCCAGATTCATGTCCCCCCATCTCTTCCTCCAGATTCATGTCCCCCCATCTCTTCCTCCAGATTCATGTCCCCCCATCTCTGCCCCCAGTGACATGCCGTCCTCTCCTTCATCTGCCCCCAGTTTCATGTTCCACCTCAATGTCTACACACAAAAACCACTTAAACTCACCTTTTCCTCGCTCCCCCGCCGCTCTCTCTGCATTCTCGTTAACACAGTTGTAGGTGCGATGTGACGTCATCACATCGCATCTACACAGCCACTAGCCGGAGTGCAGCGGCAAAGCAAGGAGCTGAGCTGTGACAGCTCCTTGCTTTAGTCGCGTATGTATTCAACTCAGAAGCTCTGAGTTGAAATCGGGACATACCTCCCTCCAACCGGGACCGCGGGACACGTCACCGAAATCGTGAATGTCCCGCGGAAATCGGGACGGTTGGGAAGTATGCAACTGCACATGGAGACATTTCATTAGTTCGTCTTCTTTTTTTTTTTTTATAATGTAGATTGTGAACCCCACATAGAGCTCACAATGTACATTTTTTCCCTATCAGTATGTCTTTTTTTTGGAACATGGATGGAATGGATGGATGGAAATCCATGCAAACACGGGGAGAACATACAAACTCCTTGCCGATGGTTTTCTGCCCTTGGCGGGATTTGAACACCAGGACTCCAGCGCTGCAAGGCTGCAGTGCTAACCACTGAGCCACCGTGTGGCCCCTCTTAGTTCGTCTTCTTTGATGTTATTTACCCCTATTTTACCATAACGATAAGCCATTTTCTAATATCTGCTGCATAAAAATCTTCAGAATACATGACCACAGAATATATCATATATATGTATCTCTGGCTGTAGCCGATCTATAGAAGTTTCTAGAAGTAAAAAGTTAGTAAATATTTTCAGACTAAACATTAGTTTCATAATTTATTTTAAGAATGGACTTCACGCATATTCCGTGTTTCACTTAGCGTTAAAAGGAAAACTCCTCCCAAGAAAACCTACACGTCATACCATGACTCTCACGGTGAGATTAATGGATGGAGAGAAGCAGATTGCTGCATTCCAGAATCCAATCGTTCAGCATGCAAATGTAGAATACCAGAAGGGAAGAAGCAGGTATGTACCAGCTCCAATATTATTTCTACGTTCTATAAATTATTTCTCTATGCACAGCAGTCATGCAAATTGATTGTGAACGAATACCAGAAAAGTTCCTTCAGGTTAGGGCCCCATGTGTGGGAATGCTGCAGTAAAAAAAAGATGCATCTTACATTATCTGCAAAGTGGAGGGATTCTGGCTTATTCCATCCACACATTGTAGAAAAAAAATCCACAGCGGAAATGCTGCAATTTCCAAAAAACTTGTTTTTTTGTAAATCGCAGCATGTCAATTATACCTACAGAAACACTGGTGTTTTCTGTTTAGGTATATATTCTCCAAAGCTTTTCTGTCTTACTATTGTATATACTAATATATTGTAAAATTGTTGAAAATTGTTACGAAAACACAGCATTTTTATTGCAGATTTTGCTGTGTTTTTTTGAACCAATGCCAAGAGCTGCTACAAGGAATGGGAAACATATACCGTAGTGAGCTATTGTACGTCTCCCTAATGCTCAATTTAGTCCTGGCTTTGGATCATAAAAATGCACCAAATCTGCAACACAAAAAGCAGCTTTTCCAAAATGTGGGGCCTTAGCCCTATACAGATTCTCAAGTTAAATTAGATCTAGTTTTGTGAACAACATAATAACATGCAGATCATATGATGGCTGGCCACTTTTCAGCATCGGCCCTGAAACAGCCAAAAGATGCTTGGCAGTGATTTTTTGTGTTTGTGACAAGTTTACAAGGAGTTCCTGAAATAAAAGATTTCTCTGAGGCTTCCAGGTGTTTTCTTGCGAGCAGGAAGCATTTCTATACAGTATGATCTCACATTACTTTCCTGCTTTGTGACTAATTATCTGTATTTGCATATGCTCAGTCATCTACTTAGGAAAGTCCATGACTGTTTAACGCCAGCTCAACAACCGAAAGGTGCCAATATACTTTATATAGCTGTTGGCTGACTTGTTCCAACAACCATTCTTCCCGACTTCTCCCATACATGAAGTTCCTTGGCCTGGCAAACATTCATGTGTTTTCAAAGGGGAGAGGGAAATAAGCCTATGCCAGACACCTCTGCTGGTTTTGGCTAATCTCCTCTGAGAGCAAAGAGTTGAGCCATGTTGACACGTTCCATCAGTGGTTGGATGGTCCTACTAAAGACAACTGTGGAACTAACCTTAAAGGGATTCTGTCATTGGGAAAACTCATTTTTAACTAAGTATATATTTGAATAGACTTTAGAAAGGCTATTCAAGACATACCTTTTGTTTGTAAATCCTCTCAGCCGTTTTTGAATTAGCCCGCTTTTATTGCTATGCTAATTAGCCAGAAACAAGCACTGGAAGTTCAGTAAGCACTGTGTGCTGTGTGTACACAGGGGGGAGATGAGAGCAGGGAGGCTGATGAGGAGTCAGCAGCAGCAGTTTCCCTGCTCTGACCTCCCCCTGTGTACACACATCACACAGTGCTCACTGAACTTCTGTTGCTCGTTGTTGGCTAAGTAGCATATCAATAAAAGTGGGCCAATTCAAAAACGGCTAGGAAGATTTACAAACAAAAGGTATATCCGGAAGTCTAAAATCTTCAATGAAATCTATGTGTTAAACAGATTTTTTTGTGGATTCTGCTGTGGATTTAATACTGCAATTGGAAAAATCAGTGCTACAAATCCGCAGCAGATAACTGGTTGAGGTCTGAGGTGAGGTTGAGGTGCATGAGGTCTGTTGAAACCCTTTAATGTGAAATGATACTTTGTTGTATAATTTTGGCACAAATACTGCAATTAAAATTACGGAATAAATGTGCTATGTTTGTGAACCCAGCCTTAAACATCACAACATTTATCCAAATTTGTCTACCACCAAATTAAATTAGGACATATCCTGTAGATAAAGCCTTAAAAGCCAAGATGAAAATAACCTTTTAAGGCTAAGGCCTCATGTAGTGTGCCACAGTCAAAAAGCGCTGCGTGAAATCCAGCAGTAATGCATCACATTCTTTTCTCGCAGCGCTTTTCACAAAGTCCGCAGTTTTCCTCTGCAGACTTTCTTCTTCACTTACACCTATATGTAAACCACCAGCATTTCCATAGGTATAATTGACATGCTGCGATTTTCAAAAATGCAAATGTGTTTCAAATCGCAGCATTTCCGCTGTGTATTATTTTCTTCAATGTGTGGATAGGATTAGCCAGAATCCCATCCACATTGCAGTTAATGTAAAAACGCTGCATTTTTTGCTGTGGCATTTTCGTTGCAGCCAAATTGTTCCACTTACGTTACGTGGAGCCCCGGCCTTAGGGATGTCCAAAATTCTGCAACAGTGTCTATTTACGCCTGTGTATGTATATATATATAATTATGCATGGAAATCCAAAGGCAAAGAAATATTGTAATCTTCTATATTCTCATTTCTTTTTTATGGTCTTGAAGATCCATCTTCCATTAAATGCCCCTGAAACTTACTTTTATAAGTCCTTGTAGATGATCTGATTCTGCTCAAAATAATAAATTATTCATGACAGTTGTTCCCTCATTTATGGCATTCACAGTATTCACGGGCTACAGGGATTACTTCTTCTTTATGTGCTTATCAGTAAATAACCTGAGATTTTGGATTTTCAATGCATTCTGTTCAGTGGATGTATTACTGAAACCTCCGTTATCCCTGTTTGATGTTTTATCTTATTGACTGACTCTTGTTTGCGAGACGCCAGACTGAACCATTGTGATGCATTACTTACCTGTAATGAGTTGAGCTATTAACATCTCATCTAGTTTCGCAAGTTTGGAATAAGACAAGACCACAAAAGATTGTCAGAAGATTTGACAAGCGAGGAAGAAGTGAAATCAAGGAATGAATTCTCATCCCTGCAGAGAATAGATGGGGCATCGAGTGATAATGGATGCACGTTGACCCGGAGGAAACTGAACTCATGTGTTCATCATAGTTCTCAGGTTAACATTACTTTACGTGAAACTAAGTAATTGATTCAGTATGCCTCATCTTGTCGAATCCTTTAAGTTTTTTTTTTTTCATACAAAGATAATGTATAGTCTTTTTTGCCTATGTTTAGCTCATGGGGTGATGAATTGAAATCCACTGTTCCTAAATACACAGTGGGATCCTGTATTCATTAGCTTGGATGATTTTCTTACACATTTGTATGTTCTTTGTGGATGAAATGTTGCAAATGATACAATTCACGCATTATACAACATGTCAGATTGCTATGGGTATTTTGCTCTGACGCCTCATGCACACAACTGTGTGCACAGTCAGTGTGCTAGCCATGTTTTTCACATTTAGCACACTAACCCATTCATTTCCATGGCCCCATACACACAACCATGTATTTTCACGATCCATTGTATAGTTTGATGAGCAAAACCACCAGCCATGCAAAAACCAGCCAGCCAAGCATATCTCATGCAGTGGAAATGTAGTATTACATTTTAAGGTAGCCATTCATGTAAAGCAAGGGCGGATTGAGTTTGCCAGACTAGAAAGGCTCATTGTTGTAGCTTATTGATAGGGTGTTGAAAACAGGGGAACAATCCTTGTGTCCATATGCCCTAATAAGGTTTATAGACAGAAGTTGTTTTTATGAGACAACACCTTTAATTTATATTTTATATCTTTTTTTTGTAGATTGTGAGCCCCATATAGGGATTAAAATGTACTTTTTTATCTATCAGTATGTCTTTGTAGAATGGGAGGAAATCCACACAAATATGGGGAGAACATACGAACTCCTTACAGATGTTGTTCCTGGCAAGATTCAAACCCAGGACTCCACCACTGCAAGGCTGCAGTGCTAACCACTGAGCCACCATGTTGCCCCTATATTTTATTAATATTATTATTATTATTATTATTATTATTATTATTATTATTGTTATTATTATTTATTTATTTATATAGCACCATTAATTCCATGGTGCTTTACATTTGGGGGTTACATACAGTAAACAAAATATACAGGTAGATATAACACTAACAATGCCCAACTGGCACAGCGGGGTAGAGGGCCCTGCCCGCGAGGGCTTACAATTTACATCTATTGGATCTTTTCCAAATACCCTGCTTAGACTTATAATGACAAAATGTTCCCATATTGCAGCCACCACTAGACTGCCACTAAATATGTGTTACCGATGACGGCTACAATTAAGCAAACCCCTAAAATATCATTGTGTAAAACACATCTGTATTACTAAATAGTTAGGGCACTGATAGTCAAGGGTACTGATAGCTTCAGTTCTTACTGACCCTGATGCCCATGTGGAAGTGTTGTAAGATATCATTTCTAATGCATAGCTGACCCCAAAACAAGAAAAACACCATCTTTACACTAAATTGTAAGCCACTGACCTTATGATGATGCCAAGTAATTGCTCTGACAAGGTCAGCCCAACTCATTGTCCTCTCTATTTCTAATATATCCCTACGCTGTACATTTTCTCATAGCGATTAACCCTTTATATCCGGCCTCTGCCACTCATCCAGTCCTGTAACAGTCTGAGACAAATGCTATTTTATTAGCAACTGTGCCAAAAGATATTTAGAAATTGTGGCAAAACAATGTCAAAATGTGTGAATACATTCTAGTTACACAGACTTCCGAAACATAAGGTTAGGTAATCTTAGCATGGAATAACCTTAGCATGGATATTTACTTCATTGTTTGACACAGTAAGTAAAATAATTTTACAGAAATTAAGAGGATACCGTGGGCACTTTCTGAATAGAATTATATATGCAAAACGAGTGCTCATTAAAAATAATTAGATTTTAATGAAATATGGAGTGTATATCTTAGAGGTTTGAGCAAAGAATCAACAGTCTTGCTATACCATGGTTGCTTTGTGCTTTTTAGAAGCTCATTTTCTAAGCTGCATATAGCAGATCATTTTAAAAGGGTATTCTGAAAAATAATGCTCTGGGGTATATTTTTAGCAGGGTTATCCAGGGTAATAAATATTGTTGATCTGTCTTAAATTAGGTCACTAATGTTAGATCTGCTAGGGTCTAACACCCACCACTTCCATCAATTCTCAACAGTTGATGGACAGGGAATGGAAAAGGAAGCAGATAGCTCTGTTCTGTGTGTAGTGGTGGAACTGAGTTACTGCGGCTTAGCTCTCATTCAAATGAATAGGATCTAAGCTGCCAGGGGCGGATCCAGGGCCGGGTGAGCCGGGCAACCGCCCGGGGCCCCGCGCTTAGCGGGGCCCCGCGGCCCGGCCCTAATAAAATGGTCCCGGTCAGCCTTCGGCATAGTCGGGCAAGTGCCGGGGCCCACAGAGCCTCTGGGGGCCCCCCGGCACTTGCCTGTCACGATTTCAGCTCATTGGCGTCCGTCCGCCGATGAGCTGAATACATACGCGATTAAAGCAGGAGCTGTGAACTCAGCTCCTGCTTTAAAGCTCCGGCCCGGCTTGCGTGTGTAGGCGCGATGACGTCATCACATCACGCTTACACACGCAAGCCAGAACGGCATGACACTGGGGCAGATGGAGGGGGGAGAATGGCATGACACTGGGGCAGATGGAGGGGGGGAGAACGGCATGACACTGCGTCAGATGGAGGGGGGAGAACGGCATGACACTGAGGCAGATGGAGGGGGGAGAACGGCATGACACTGAGGCAGATGGAGGGGGGAGAACGGCATGACACTGAGGCAGATGGAGGGGGGAGAACGGCATGACACTGAGGCAGATGAAGGGGGGAGAATAGCATGACACTGGGGTGGATGGAGGGGGGAGAACAGCATGACACTGGGGCAGATGAAGGGGCGAGAATGGCATGACATTGGGGCAAATGAAGGGGGAGAGAACGGCATGACACTGGGGCAAATGAAGGGGGGGAGAACGGCATGACACTGAGGCAGATGAAGGGGGGAGAATGGCATGACACTGGGGCAGATGAAGGGGGGGATGGCATGACACTGGGGCAGATGAAGGGGGGGAGAATGGCATGACACTGGGGCAAATGAAGGGGGGGAGAATGGCATGACACTGGGGCAGATGAAGGGGGGAGAATGGCATGACATTGGGGCAGATGAAGGGGGGAGAACGGCATGACACTGGGGCAGAGACGGGGGGGACATGAAACTGTGGGCAGATAAAGGGGGAGAATGGCATGAAACTGGGGACAGAGATAGAGGGGGGGACATGAAACTAGGGGTAGATGAAGGGTGTATATGAAAATGGGAGAGATGGAGGGGGACATAATTTACGGGTGACTGTAGGAGGATTATACTGTGTGGCATCACATGAAAAATGAATGATAATGGGCGGAGTCAACATAAAAGTGGGCGGGACCTAATTTGCTGCGGCGCGCTGCGCGTAGGGCCCCGCCAAAGTCAATTGCCCAGGGCCCCGCAAACCCTGGATCCGCCACTGTGAGCTGCAGTACCTGGTTTGGCCATTACAAGGAAAAGAGAGCCGTTTCCTGCTTTATTCCCTGTGTACCAACTGCCTAGATCAGTTAATTGATGGGGTATTGGTTGCCCATCTAAAACTCAAATGCCCATGTAAAACACCCTCAATATTACAAATGATGATTTATATGATTGGCAAGCAGGCTCTGCTGCAAATTTAGCATTGGGTCTAGAAGCTTCAATCTTTGAGTGTTACTTCTCTGAATTGGATGAAAGTATTGTCCTTTGTTCCCAAGTGTGAAATAACGGATCAACCAGGGGCAGCACAGTCGTCGCAAATGAGCATAGTAAGGTGTTGTCTGTGATAAATACAGACCTCACATGTCTGAGGTTACCTAAATAGCTTTTTTAACTCTACTACATCTAGTAACTTAACTTTCTGTATAGAATCAAGCAATATGGATGTTATTAGAGATAATAGTCTTTGTGAAGGGAAAGAAAAGAGCAACCCAACTTTAATAGACATTTATTATTCCAAAAGTTTCTTTTATTCATGTCTAATCATATTATTTATTGATGATTATTATATTGTTATAATCGAAGGTAGACTTTAAGGGCTCGTTCACACAGGACAAGAGGGGGCGGATTTTGGCGCAGAATCCACGTCATAATCTGCCTCCTCACAATGGAGGTCTAGGTAGACCACTAGCTTACTTTTTTACCATGAGCGGCATGTTGCCACTCACTGAAAAAAGATGTGAGATGCCTTTTCTTCAGGCGGACTCCGCAGCTGATTCAATCCCGGCATCCGCCTCATGGCAGCTCCCTCTGGAGTAGGCCTGTTCATTTGAGCCTACTCTGGAGGGGGAAGCTGCAACTGTCGGAAGCCGCAATGGTCATGGCAGGCACACTTTGGCCCGTCTTCCTTCGTCACTCTCAGGACCAAAATCCGCCAATCCACTCCCTGTGTGAACGGGGCCTAACCCTACTGATATACAACTAAAAATGGCCCTATTTAATGTCCATATCATATGACATATGCATGGCTTCCATCATGGGGAACTATTTGTAGCTGACATTATATTAGGAAATAACAGTATATTTTTATTGCTGATATTATGTTTTTTTTTTAACTATATATTGCTATAGAGAACACATATTTCAAGACAGAAATGCCCTTTAAGATGCCGGAGCTCACTTTCTACATTAAAAGCTCAGTCTGATACTATCAGGCTATTAGCGCTAGTTATTCAGACTTGCAATGAAAATTAACTATGTGCCTCCATTAAATATTCAGTCAAATGTAGCGTGCACTGTGAAAGTATCTTCCATGTGTAATCTGCTTTGTGAGGAAGGTTCAATCACCCTTTAAGTAACTGATGAACCAAATGGGTATGTCGTGAAAAATTAATATGTTTCTTCCCTTAGGAAATTGAAATATGCAAGTAATTTATGCTTCTGTATAAATAATGATGGCCCTATAATTACTGTGCAAACAAATATTGTAATGAGCAAGATACTTTCTGGACTGTTGTGATATCTGAGCCATATTTTATATGATAAGCAAAGAGGATTTGTCAGGCATATTAATCCCGTATTAGACAACTTTTTTGTATTTAAAGAGAAAATGTAATATAAAAATTTCATTACCTGCATTACATATCATAAAATATCTTTCTGCTGAAGGAACAACTACCCCCCCTTTTTCTTTTTACTAAAGGGACATTCCAAAATCACCTTCCTTGACTGAGTCACTAACTCCCATAGAAGTGAAGAAGGAAACCCTTGAATATGACCGGCCAACTCGTTGCCTAAATCTATATTTTGCTTGTCCTTGTTCTGTCATATATCACAATTAAAGAACATGAAAAATAAAATAGAAAAGTTATGTATTCTTCTCTTAGGAGACAGCCAGGTTTTCTCCCTGCATGAGTAACATGCCACGTAAAGCTGTAATAGAGACTGATTTACTGACAAATTATGCTATAGCTATCCAGAAAGGCAATTCTGAAACTTGGAAAAGATTGGAGTACCACTCGCTGTTCGAATGTAAAAGTTCGGTGCAGAATCAGCATTGAATGGCCAAATGCTATACAGTCGGCCAATCAATGCTGGCTCTTCTCCTACCTTTAGAAGTCTTCTCCTTGCAGCTTCCCCGCAGCGTCTTCCGGCTCTTCATTCACTCTGCCAGGCATCGGGCCTGGGCAGAGCCGACTGCGCATGTCCGCTTGTAGTGCAGGCATGCGCAGTCGGCTCTGCCCAGGCCCGATGCCTGGCAGAGTGAATGACGAGCCGGAAGATGCTGCAAGGAGAAGACTGCACGGAGAAGACTTCTCGGAGGATCCAGCTCAACCCTCACTCGTGTACTTGGTAAGTATAATTTGATCGAACGTTGCCTATCCCTGAAACGAGCATTTTCCCCCCATAGACTATAATAAGGTTCGATATTCGATTCGAGTAGTCAAATATTGAGCGGCTACTCGAAACGAATATCGAACCTCAAACATTTTACTGTTCGCTCATCTCTAGTTACAAGCACAAAGTAAATGAAGACAACCCACAATATAAAAATCGCCTTTCCCAGGTGAAATTCTTGCACTAGCGCAGTAGTAATATCCTCAATTATAATCAATGGGACCTAAGTCCTGTCCCCAAAGTCTTACTTTCAAAAACTTCTGTTTTTAAGTCATAAAGCCGGCTTTACGCGCGCTCCCATTGAAGTTAATGGGAAGTGTTTAGAAGTGCTCGTGTGTACGGCTCGGAATGAGCTGAGCACTTACGCCGTGTGAAGAGGCCCTAAACCACCACAGTTTTTGCTGACTTTCAGTTCCATCTCAGGACTGCCCAGTAGAGAGTATAATTGTGCTGAAATTAACAGAAATGGTTACTTGGGAATGGTATGGGCTTAAAAAAAAATTCCAACTGGTCTGGATCAGTGGAGCAGCACCTATTGAAGAATGCAATGTGTTGGCGACAGTGATGAAAGGTCTTCTTTAGGTGTCTGGTTTTTGTCAGCTTCCTGATATACAGTTCTAAAAAGATCAGCAGTGATTTTCTCCCATTAATTAGAATTGCCCTTTCCATGGACCAGATAGCAATCGCACCCCTGAACATGGCCACTGCATTACAAAAGAGGAGGCTGATGCACAGGTCTGTGCTGACCTTCTAATAACTGTATAAAAGTAAGGTACCCAAAATAATAATATAAAGGGACCCACCTCTTTCTCGACAAATAGGTAATTTTGCAGGTAGTCAATGATCTCTCTTGACCTTTAATGATCAGAACCTTTCATTTTCTGCAGGAAAAACAAAGATTGATAACAAGAAACCAACCTGTCCAAGAATCTGATAGCTCAGTGGACTCAGAGGGCGAATCTGTCTTCAGTCAGGTACATTGTGGCTTTCCCTAACACACTGTAAGACAAGCATAGAGTGAAACATTGAAAATACAAATGAATTGACCGACTCTTCTGTGATTTGTCTTTGAGATTTTGTGGTGAACATAAGGAGTGTGGTCATGGGTTTAGGGTCAGTTGAAATGAACTGAGACCTAGAAGTCTATGTGTACAGAATATATGCACTTTATTAAAAAATGATTTCAAAGATGTATGTATGCACCCGAAGAGTTTAAGTTGCATGTTATGAATGGTTTCTGCATTTTTTTTTTCAAGATCTGCTTTCTTATTCCTAGTGAAACTGAAAGCTCTAACTTCAATGGGTATTCGCTATAAACCCTGTTTGATCTGTCTCTCCCCTTAGATCTCTCTATGTGCTTTAGCTTGCATACCTGGGTTTGTCCCTTATTGCTCTCTCATTATGATAAACTGAGATTTATAAGGGAAAATATGGCTTAGAAGTCTCTTCTGAGATGCATCACTTGATGTTTGTGCACTAACTTGTATTGACCATCTGACAACTCTTACGGAGCTCAGAAGTTGGCAAAAAAGAGATATAAGAGTTGACTACACACAAGGTCCATCTGTAGACTGGATTGATGGAACAGCATCTGTATTAACCTAGTAAACATAAGTCCGCTTAGCAGCCGTATATACAAAAACATTTTTTTTTTTTTTTAAATTGGGACTTTCTGCAAAGGGGCTTCATTTCTAATTTTAGATTAATTTCAGAAAAAGAAATTGATAGTAAAGGCGTGCCCTATATCCTATAGGAAAGATGATTATACTAAGATTATTTTAGAATCTGATGTGAACGCCATGCGAAATGTTTTTCCCTTTACCCTTTGTCCATTTATATAGGACACATCCCCAACCTACAGCATTAGAGTCACCAAAGTGTCCCCCTTTAACATACTGAAAAGTGTATACAGATCACTTCCTAGAATCCCTAATAAAATACAGATCCCCTAAAATAAATACAGGTTAAACAGTCTAGCCCTCCTCAAAATCCACCCCAAGAAATAAAGAGCCCAGACCTTCCAATCAAATAGAGATTTACTAAATAAACAAACATCCTAGAGTAAACCCCCTAGATTAGAACAATGCAGACCACAGCCCCCCTAAAGAACAACAAGACAAGACTCCCCTTCAATACAAACTACAGGTCAAACATGCAGAACTCCCCATTCTTGTAGTCCTTGTCAAATAGAATTCCCACACCAGACACCAATTTAGTTAGAGACCCCTAAGTAAAAAGATGATCCCTATGAAAAGAGACCCCCTAAACAAACCTCCCAGACCAGACCCCACAAATTCATATTCCATACATATTCCAGGCCCTCAAAGAACAGAGACCACCCAGACCCCAAAATACAGATTCTAGGGCATCTAAAGAATTACATATCACCGTCCAGATCCACCTAAATAAAGACCACAGAACAGATGTGCAGATATTCATCACTCTGATATCCTTATTATCCTCTACACTTGGGGTACTGAGCCGTTAGCCCAATAGATAAGTTACACTTCATCTTACATTTATGGTGATCGTTCCTTGCTTTCAAAAAACCAATAAAAACTGTATTAAAATAAATACATTTATGGTGATCAATTTTGATTTGTTTTTGATATACAACAGGGGTCCAGATCTAATGTAAGTTGTAGTTCTCAAAGTTACACAGTCTCACATCAGGACTCTGAGAGTACTCGACAAGAATCGGAGACAGAAGATATGCTACTAGATGACTTATTGCATGGACCACAATGCCGATCCTCATGTGAAAGTGACAGTGATGAAGACCTCTCACAAGAATATGCTGGGGGTAGCAGGAAGTCTGCAGCCAAGGATGTATTTCAGCTGGTGAGACTGAGTTAATGCTCTGCTGCTTGCTTAGCTTTGTAACTTTTATAGTATATAGTTACTAATCAGCCATTTCATTAAAACCTAATGCCCACTGATGAACCTAGGTTCCTGTCCAGTCCTATAAAAGACCTACAGTAGCACAATTTGCCAAAAATTCAGGCTATGTAAGAAAGGTGTGAGAAAACACAGTGCAGTGCAACTTGCCGTGTGACTGCAGACTAAAATGCCCATGCTGGCCCAATGTCACCTCCGAAGGCACCTATAATAGACAGATATGCATCAGAACTGGACCATTGAGTAATGGAAGACATCAGTGTGATCTGTAGAACTAAGGTTTCATTTACATTGTGCAGACCTGCATGCATAAATGTTGCTTACCTGGTGCCCAGGGTGGGTTTAGTTGCTTGCCTCTCTCCAGTAATTCACAATGGTACTCCAGGTCTCCTCCCTAAATGTCAGGGGCCTGAATAGTCCCTTTAACGGGAGCTCAGTTTGGAGGGAAGCCCGTCGTCTCCGTTGTGACATTCTTTTTTTTTTGCATTTTTTCCATTTCCACTTAGATAAGAGTCCCAAATTAACAAATCCCTCTTTCCTCCACATATTTCAAGCCTCTTGTAAAGCCAAGAGCAAAGGGGTACTGATTGCGATCAGAGATTCGGTAGCTTTTAACTTGGAATCGGTCCTGTCTGATCCTAAGGTCCGGTATCTGGGCCTTAACTGTTTAATTAACAATGTCCGATATACTCTGGTCACAGTATACCTCCCCAACTGTGGTCATGCTTCCTACTGGAAGTCTATACTCACTAAAGTGCAGACCTTTGCTACCGGAATGTTGATAAATGGGGGTGACTTTAATTGTTTGGTTAACAACTCCCTGGACTCTTCTAATCTGCTCAGATGTTCCCCAATTTTGACTCCCTCCTTGGTAGACCAGGGACTATATGTCGTCTGGCGATGCCAACATGGCAGCGAGAGGGATTATAGTTTCTTCTCCCATGCTTCTTCCTCCTACTCGAGGATAGACTTTTTCTTGACTGACAAGGTCGGATTGATGCAGTCAGAGTCATCCTCTATAGGACTAATTACATGGTCAGACCATGCTCCGATCTCTTTGAAGCTTCGTGAGACCACCCATTTTAGACCACCCCTCCCATAGTGAACGTCTCACTAAGGCGTTGTCAGAGTACTTTTCTCTTAACGCCCTCACCGCCACTGACCCACACATCCTTTGGAATGCCCATAAGGCGTACATGCGGGGGATTCTCATTCAGGCGTGCGAACACGTCAAGAAAGAACGCTCTAGGGAAGTTGAAGGTTAGGAATCTTCAACTCAAGCTGCAGGGTTTGCTGGCGTATCAGCAGGATTTGGCCTTCAAAAGGTTCCAGTGCCAGGCGTTTGTACATAGTAACAAGGCGAGCGCCTTCCTAGCCAGAAAAATTAAACAGGCCAGGCCTAAGTCTCGCATGCCCTTTTTACTTAACAGCCAAGGGGGTAAAATAATTGATCCACACCATATAGCCGATCAGTTCCGTTCTTACTATAGCTCTTTATACAGCCTTAAGGATGATCCGGGAACGTACCAGCCCACTAGGGAGGAGATTAATCAATTCCTGGATTCGGTGTCTCTCCCCCGCCCTATCCCAGTCTTTAGCCACCCCTTTTACTCTACTGGATGTTCAAGAAGCCATCTCTGCGTTAAAGCTACTTAAATCCCCCGGCCCGGATGGCTTCTCTGGTGCATACTATAGGAAATTCATGGAGATTTTGTCCCCACATCTTCCCTGAGGAGATGCTCGTCACTACTATTGTTGTCCTTCCTAAACCTGGCAAGCCCCCCACAATATCGGCCAATTTTAGGCCCATCTCTCTTTTAAATGTAGATGTTAAATTATATGCCAAAATTGTAGCCAAGCGACTGTTGCGAATCCTTCCTGAGTTAGTTAAACCTGATCAGGTGGGGTTTGTTTTGGGTAGGCAGGCTCCGGATGGAACTCGCAGGTTTATCAACCTTGTCCAAAAGGCTGAGCGGAATAGAGCACCATCATTACTGTTAACGTTGGATGCTGAAAAAGCCTTTGACAGAGTCCACTGGAGCTACCTTGGCAGCCTTTTGGACAGGTTTGGTATGGATCCTGTTTTCAAAGTCACTATTCTGGCCTTATATTCCTGTCCCTCGGCTTGCGTGCTCTCCTTAGGGTTCCTGTCCGACCTTTTCCTCATCTCTAATGGCACTCGCCAGGGCTGCCCCCTATCTCCTATCATATTCACTTTGGTGATGGAACCTCTGGCTGAGTATATTAGATCTGATAATCGCATTGAGGATGTGTCTGTTGGCTGCAAACAACACAAAATTGGTTTGTACACGGATGACGTCATTTTAGCGTTGTCCTCTCCTGGCCCCTCCCTGCACGCTGCTACAAACGTCCTGGAACTTTTTGGGAGAATATCCTATTACAAGGTGAACCCCACTAAATCCCAGATCCTGCCTATTGTAGTGCCCCCCTCCCTACAGGAGGACCTCCGCCGTGACTCTCCCTATCAATGGAAAGGAGACAGTGTCACATATTTGGGTATTGCTCTTACTTTCCCGAGCTCTCATTTGTACTCTATTAATTATTTGCCACTTTTGAATAAGGTATCTTCCCTTCTGGCATCATTCTCCAAACCCATGTTGACTTGGGCAAGCCGAATAGCTATTGTCAAAATGATTTCCTTGCCCCTGATATTGTACATGTTTCGAACGGTGGCAATCCCCATTCCTGACTCCTACTTAATGAAACTCCAGTGTATTTTATCTCACTTTATTTGGGAGGGTAAAAGGTCCAGAATCCGCCTCCATTTCATGCACAGGCCCTGGTCTTGTGGGGGAGCGGGAGTCCCGGATCTTAAAAAATATTATGCAGCAACGGTCCTTGGTTGGATTGATAGAGGTGTTTATAGGATTTCACAATTATATGATAATGACTGCCTCAAATCTTTCGCTCTGTTGTGTACTGAGTTTGATCTTCCTAGCAATGATTTTTTTAAGTACTTCCAAATTCGGCACCTTCTACAAACTCTTGGAGCCTCGAGACTTGTTTTTCCAAGACTAGCCTTTTGGTTATGGATAGTCTCCTCCTGCCCGAGGTGGCACCTCTGCATTCTATAGTTTTCTCTCAACTCCATCTACGCAGATCAAACCCTTTTGCCTACTGTGTTGGGAAGCTGACCTATCCAGAACCATTCCCCTGATGGAGTGGCATGAGGCCTTTGGATTTGTTAAGAAGGTGTCCAGGTGTGCTTCCCATTGGGAGACGGCGCAAAAAATTATGCTGCACTGGTATAGGACTCCTGTTCAATTGGTTCATATGAATTCCTCTACCTCAAGGCTATGTTGGTGGGGCTGCGGTTGTGTAAGTTCATTTATTCATATGTGGTGGGAGTGTCCCCCAATTCAGGCATTTTGGGTAGCAGTGTTTCAGTTCATGTCTTCCATTGTTGGTCTCCCTATTCCTCCCTCCCCAGGGTTAGCGCTGTGTTTCTTGGATCCCGGCTCTTTTCCAATGGGTACGCAGGTTGTCTTGGGCCAAATAATCCTAGCGGCTAGGTCCATGATTGCCCGACAATGGAAATCAGCATTATGTTTGACTGTAAACGAGTTGTTCCATCATGTCAACCTACCTTTTATACTGGAGCGTATGCTGGCCAGTAAAGGGCACACTTTTTCTAAATTTCAGACCAAATGGACCCTTTGGTCTTCTTATGTAAGGAACGAAAGGGACTCCCAACCCCAGAATTAGCCTCCTTCCTCTGGAGCTCCCTGATAGCAGCTTTTCTTAATTGAGTTATTGGTGACTGTACCGCTGGGCACCTCCTTAGTCTCTTGACCGAGATTTAAATTTTATATGCTGTGAAGCTGAGTTGGATGTAGATAAGTGTTATTTCTATTATGTTGTTGTTATTTTACTGTTTTCTCACATCCTCCCTCCCCTTTCCTTCCCTTCCCTCCCTTTCCTTTTGCCCGGCTCCCAGATCCAGTTCAAGCGACCTTGATTTGTCGAGGGAAAGAGTCGTACTTACTCATGTGGTGTGCAGTTGTTCTTATACTTCAACTGTACACTGGTATTGTATATCTTTTTAATATGTATGCTGTCACTCCTTCCATGCTATATTTATGGTCTGTTGTAGGAGCGTGTTATTATTTTCCCTGCATTGTTTTTCCTTTCCTGTATTTGAAAAAAATGTTCTCAATAAAAACTAAATTTAAAATAAAAATAAATGTTGCTTACCTTGGAAAGGATTGCTCCAGGGCCCACTATACACTGTCTACCAATAAGTATTTGGACACCCATGCAAATGAAGATATCTGCGGTCACGATGTACGTCACACCTTCCGCCGTTAAATAGGAAACAGCATTGGCATTAGTGCATTGCCATTAGTCGCATGCAAGATGCCATGGAGTGCAGAGTTGTCCGATTTTGAGAAAGGGGTAATTGTGGGGTACCAGAGAAATGGTCGATCCTTAAGAGACATAGCAAGTGAACTGAATTACCCAAAATCGATGGTGTATGTGATTACAAAGTGGAAGGTGAACGGTGATTGTCGGGTGAGTCAGCAGACGCTCAAAACTTGGAGATAGAGACTGACGAGTGCTGGCCAGAGAAACCGCACCCAACCGATGGCTCACATACACCAGGAGTTTCACCAGGCATCCGGGAGTATTGTGTCGATCAATACCATCCATAAGGAAGCATCTGCTGGTTCTACCAACTATTGAATATGAAGAAATGTTGTTTTTCTATTCTACCACAGGTGTCCAAATACTTATTGATAGACAGTGTATGAAGCTGAACCAGTTCGAGTCAGTGTGGTACTGTGGGCAATATCCAGATGGTAAATGTTTGGTAACAAAACAGTGACAAGTTAAAAAAGGTTGGGGACTTTATGTTTATTTGAATCATGAGTAACCTGTAGCACCTTATGTTTCTTCTGTAGAACCACTTGTTTTGGCTGCAAGGTACAAGTCCTACATCTGAGAGAGTTAGTGTGATCATATGGGAGAAGAATGAGTGTAAGAAGACTGACATGTCTGTACTGGACATCAGTGGGATCATCATGAAACAAGTATTCTAGAAAATATTCATTGTTTATTTGTTATTGAATATCATCAGTTCACATATGCGTTCGGTGATCTGAACAGAATACCGAATGCATTGGCAAGCGATGAGCATTTGAAAGCACATGGACTCCATAGACTATAATGGGGTCCGTGCGTTTTCCATGCGGTGTCCGTACGAGTCATGCGCATGGGAAAGTAGATCACGAAGTAGTTTTTTGTCCTCATATTCCATGCGGACATCATGCAGAAAGCACACAGACCCCATTATAGTCTATGGAGTCCATGTGCTTTCATAGGCTCATTGCTTGCCATTGCATTTGGTACTTCATTCAAGGGGTCCCCATACGGATTTCCCGAACGGATTACTGAATGCAGAAGTAAACCAGGCCCTAGATTGTACTGTATGATCTTAGCAATTCTATATTAATATTGTTTGGTTGGTTGGCAAGAAGCCAGACATGAAAGAATTGCTTGTGGACACATAGCAATACTGTGCATTGAACTATTCAATCTTTTTACAGATCAGTGATGGCCCCAGTGGTCAAAGCCTTTCCATGTTAAAGCATATCCTAGAGATATGTCATAATGTTATCATATGGCAATACTTCCTTCTCCAGGAAATCCGTTTATTGCTCAACTGATCAGTAGTGTACAAGTATCATAGATGAACAGTAGAGTTAAAAATGTTTTGGTCAAAGGACCTTCATCAGACTCTACAATACAATTTTATAACACAATATAGTAGAAAAGGGTAAAAACATTGTGACTAAAACACATAATGCAATACATATAAAGTATGGACGCAAAGGCTGGAATAACAAGTTTCGTGCTATGATGAACATAAGACATGGTAAAATGCAGGCCAAATAGAGTCCTCCAGTAGGATTGGACCTGAGAGCAAGTATATGTAACAATTGATACGGAAAACACATGCAATTCAGTATCGAATGTGTATGTTTTAGTCACAGTGTTATTTCACTTTTCTAATATATTGTGTTATAAAATTGTATTTTAGAGTCTGATGAAGGTTCTTTGGCCGAAAAACGTTTATGTGAATATGAAAATGAGGGTCAAGTGCTGAGTCTCAGGTTTTCAAACCTGAATAGAAGCCCCTGGAGGTTCTGCTACAACTCGTCATTTCATTTGAGCCTCATTTGCATATTTCTAAAAACAGGTTTCTCAAGGAAGTGGTTCATCTATTGGCCTAAAGGTAAATCTAAAGGTATAGTGCTCAGCATAATGTTTCCTACAATGCACTAAGGCTGGTTTGATATCCAGTTTTCTTGTAACTGCACTTAATGACATATTTAATAATGTATTTATGTGTACAAGTAGATAAAGAATAGTGAGGCAATTATAATATAAAACATTCAAGGTATTACTAGTCCATTAAAATAGTCCAGCAGGGGATAGAAGCATATAGCAGCAGCTCAGTATATAAGGCAACAGCCGTCGTCCCTATTACTGCTGCCATGAAGGCCATATGAAGTGCTTGGTTGAGCAGGATGTCTATTATATCTAACTGCTGCCATATTCTTTTCTCCCGTTGGACTATTTTTATGGACTAATTAAATCTTGGATGTTTTATAGAGTGAGTGTTTTTTTTTTTATCCATTACTATATAGAGCACCATTGAAATGCCAATATTGGAGGTTCCTCGCTTTAGTCTACCCCTTACAATGATGGGTTATGTAGATAACCTGTTTTCCCTTAGTCCCAACAGCGGCACAAATCTCCCCATATTGTGCCGCTGGTGGGACAACAGGGAATGTGAACTTTACTTGTTGGTAGGTAGTGCCGGTTCACCTTATTGCTGGTGATTTAGATTTCTATTGGGTTCACCATTGTGCATAGACAATGGACTTTCTTTAGCAAAACTTTCCATAGTTTTTTAGGGCCATATGTCTAGGTGTACATATTCGTCATTTTCATTGTTGTACTGACCTTCAAAGAATTCTTCGTGACATTCTCACTGGATATGTGAGACATTGTGAAGTGTGCAGGGAAAAGGTTAAAGCAGTAATTATCACATTAATGAAATGTATGGCTTCTCTATTCCCTGGACTTCTCTTCTTCTGTCGTGTACATGCCATTAGGATTCCTATTCATTTACCTATCATGTTTAACAGCAGCTGTTCCATTTAAGATCTGTATATGTTTAGCATGCATGGAAATGGCAGAACAATAAAATAAAGCATTACAAGGAGTGAAAATACAGACTATAAAGATTAAATGCTAGAATTTATAACAATGATGACTCAACACCACTTATACATTAAAAAGAAAGACACAATTGTTTATTTTCTACTAGAACATCTATATCTTTCCACTTTACAGAACTAAGAGTACTTATGGAAATTTTAGGAGAATTAGAATTATTTAGTAGTGGATGCACGTATGCAATTGCATAACTTTTAGATTATAAATTACATAGTGGATTATCAAAAATCAGAAATTACCTGCTTTATGCAATAATGAGGTCACAAATTAGTATATCTCTAAGGCCCTTCGCAGACAACTATCTGCTCAGCCACTGGACATGACTGGGCTAGCCAGCACCAGCCAGGCCTCCCCAGTCCCATTCATTCAATGAATAGGAGCCACAGAAGCACAGCTGCAAAAGTGAACACAAATAGGATCTGTTCTGAGTTTTGCAGTCCAGACTAGTGGTCCACCCAAGGGACCATGTAATACACGGTTGTGTACATGGGCCGACAAATGAATGGGTTAGTGTACTATCTGGGAAAAACCCGGATAGCACACTGACCGGGCCTTTGGTTGCCTGCAAGGGGCCTAACTGTAGCAAATCTACAGTAGAGGTAGACAATGCAACTACTATGGCACCATTAGTGAGAGTGGGTTAAGATTGTAGAATGAATTTCTTGCTTCCCCACACAGCCTTAGAAGTCATTAGGATCTACTGGACTCTGGACACTCAGGGGGACCCAAAGGTCCCTCTGCCACATTAAATATACCTCTATTCTAAATGGCACAAGGTACCTAGGGACCCAATCACAGATTTTGCATTGGGCCCCAGGAGCTTCAAGTTAAGCCTCTGGTTAGTACTTTAGCGACGCAAGTTTTGCTGAAGGGTTTCCATTTAAATTTAATAGCTCATGTATAAATCTATTATGTACTGTAAAAGAGCATCAGGGTACTTGGAGACCTTTAAGAGAAGTTCTTCATTGTGTTACATACCCTCAAACATTTCAAAAGAGAAAACATGGATCTTAGCCCATTTTTATTTGACTGAATGTACTTGAGAGTAAGGCACAGAGGTTCCCTTTAGGTTTCTTGTCTCCAGCCACTTAAGGACTTTAGACAAAAGATAAGTCTAAATCAATCAAATATTTGGTGTGATCACCCTTTCCCTTCTAAACAGTATCCACACTGCAGAGAGAAAAAGAAAGTGAACCATTGAACTTAATCTGTAGATTCCCCCTTAAGCAGCTATCACCAACACAAATCTAACCACCATACGTTTCCTGGATAACAAGATTACTAAAACATTGGGGCTGAATTTTGTACCATTTATTCCTGATAATGTGTTATAGTTCATTAATATTTCTGGGATGAGATGCCAGCACTCTTCAAGACATGTTCCACCATCTTCAGAGGCTTTAGATCACGCCTCTGACTTGGCCATTCCAAACAGAAATCATCTTTTTCAACCAGTTAACTAACTTGTGTGCTTTGGATCATAGACTTCATAACCCAGTGTCGTGTCAGATGTTGTGATATCTTAGTATTCATTGTTCTCCCATGGTTTTGGTGTACAGAGTTCTTTTAGTCCCCTTTTGTGTCTATCTATAACTGTGACTTAGATAACAGATGATAATTTTAGTCATCAGTAGAGAAATCCAGGTGATTCATTAAATTTTAACTTTTCTTGCAACTGTATTAACACATCATATACAGCAGTACTTTGCAGCTTAATGAAGAGAAGTAACCTCTAGAGAGAATAAGAGAGCACCCCTTATGGAAGCTAATGGTGGAGCGTACAAGTCCTCTCATATGGTGGATAGAAAAGTGCGGGAAGACGTTCTTTGCAGTCAGTTACAGAGCAGTGAGAAAAATGACAGAGAAAAGGCTAATCTCTTAGTACATATAAAGAAAAATATTCTATCTCCCAAACTGCACCATGAAACAACCATGATCTATTTTTTTTCGTACTACTTTGTTTTACATTTATTTATGGTTCATTAAGAAGGTTGTCTGCAAAATATGTACACAAATATGTAATAAATATAAATAAATAAACACAAATATGTAATAAATATAGGAAACCCTGCTGTGCACTAAGCAGCCATGATGCTACATCAGCCAAAGTAATAGAGATATAAGGATCTAATAATTTGCTTTTAAGTATAAGATAATGCTTTCTTTTGTCATGTCCAGGTAAGCTCCTTCAAACATGGTGTTGGATATCAGATGCTCGGAAATGTGGTCACCCTGGCATTGGGGACCTTCCCCTTTTTCTTCCATTTATGTCAGCGGGACATGGAACAGATCTTTTCACTGACCGGCAAGGAGTATCTATCAATCTTCTGTGGTGGACCTCCAACCCCTCTCCTCTTCATTCTGTCACTCATTAATCTGGTGCTTCGCACTTGTCTCACCTGGATGTTCTTCTTCATGATGTGTGTGGCAGAGCGAACATATAAACAGGTTGGCATAGTATATAACGTTTATATGGTATTTTCTTGATGACTTACTACAATTTCTAGAGGCAGAGGGACTTGTTGACACCCTCCTGGCATCCATGTCTGTAGTATTTAACAGCTATTTTCCTATGCCCTAAAATAGAGATAGTAAATACACTCTACTATTGCTTTTTTAACACTGCTAGATTGTAGATAAGAGGCCACCAGTGCACAGAATGAGGCAATAAATCAAATTGACCAGCTGGCAGTAGAATCCTACTCAACCCCTCCCTGCTCGATGTAAGTCTGAGGCTCAATAAGTGGGTATAATGCGAACAAAAAGTCAGGTTGATAATAAGGAGCAAGAGAACAGCTTAATAAGTGCTGAAAGAAACAGATCTCCTTAGTAACATATATTACAAAGTTTCTTAGAGTTAAATGCATTATTTATTCATGAAAAGTTCTTTATAAATGGATGGGTGCTTTAATATAGTTATACCAGCATACAGGAATCATATAACCATGGACTGATTCTTAGACTTATAAAAAGGAATTGATACAGTAAGTGTATTGGGAAACTGTATAGCTTTTCATTATACAAACAATAATATTTATTTGCTGAAACTACGCGACTCCTTAAAGAGATATTCTGGATTATTCAGCAGTAATAAGTAATGATAAGATTATCTAATTAGCTACATAAAGGAACATAAGACTAACATTGTACAGTAGCAGTGGAATAACAGGATTTTGTGCTGTGCAAATTGTATAACTTGGGAACATGTATTCACATACACCATGCAATTAACTAGACAAGGATAGTTGTTATCAAAGATAATAATAGTGATTTTGGGAGCAACGTGCTGAAATTATTAGATGTGAATGTTTAGAAGTAAGTCCAGGAACTTCAGTCTTATATACAGCATGTAAGTGTCACAATTGTATTGCTATGTATCTCGGCATCATGTTATCTGATTTACCAATATGAACTCTATGAACAAATAGGGCCCCTTCTGTACCCATATATCATTTATTAAAGGGGTTGTCCAGAAAATACAGTTTTATGCAAGGAGGTCGGGGAAGGAGAAAAAAAACAAAACTAAAAAAACCCTCATACTCACCTGTCCCCAGTGGTTTTGTGTCTCCCACTGTGGTCATACCTCCCAACTTTTGAAGAACCGAATGTGGGACAAAATGTACAGAAAATTAGCCCCACCCACTTTTGTGTTGACTCCGCCCATTCTCATTAATTTTTCATGTGTTCCACACACAGTATAATCCTCCTACAGTCACCCGTAAATTATATATTCCCCCTCTATCTCTCCCCCAGTTTCATATACACCCTTCATCTGCCCCCAGTTTCATGTCCCCCCTCCATCTCTGCCCCCAGTTTCATGTCCCCTCCATCTCTGTCCCCAGATTCATGTCCCCTCCATCTCTGCCCCCAGATTCATGTCCCCCCATCTCTGCCCCCAGATTCATGTCCCCTCCATCTCTGCCCCCAGATTCATGTCTCCACATCTCTGCCCCCAGATTCATGTCCTCTCCATCTCTGCCCCAGATTCATGTCCCCCCATGTCTGCCCCCAGATTCATGTCCTCTCCATCTCTGCCCCCAGATTCATGTCTCCACATCTCTGCCCCCAGATTCATGTCCCTCCATCTCTGCCCTCAGATTCATGTCCCCACATCTCTGCCCCCAGTTGCCTGTCCTCTCCATCTCTGCCCCGAGATTCATGTCCCTCCATCTCTGCCCCCAGATTCATGTCCCCACATCTCTGCCCCAGTGTCATGCCGTCCTCTCCTTCATGTGCCCCCAGTTTCACGTTCCACCTCAGTGTAAACGTTACACTTACCTTCTCCTCGTTCCCCCGCCTCTCTCTCTCACTCGCGCACAGTTGTAGACACGATGTGACGTCATCACATCGCATCTACACAGCCAGTAGGCGGCGTTCAGTGGCGAAGCAAGGAGCTGAACTGTGACAGCTCTTTGCTTCTGCCACGTATGTGTTCAACTCAGATCTGCATCCTCTGGACGCAGATCTGAGTTGAAATCAGGACCTCCCTCCCTCCAACCGGGACCGTGGGACACGTCACCGGACTCATCCCACGGAAATCGGGACGGTTGGGTGGTATGCACTGCGGTTGGTCCTGCTGCTTGAGTCTTGTTCCAGCAGAAATCATCACCTTATGTGCTCGCTGAGCCCAACCAGCCGCCTTAGTGGCCTTAGGAAAGGACATGGGAAATCACAGGTGACTTCCTGGGTCCTTTCTATAGGCTGTTGAGGCTCTTGAATGGCTTCAGCCATCACATGAACAGAGGACTTCAATTGGAATGGACAGCAGAGGGGAACACCAGAGTGTCAGGAAATTGTATATAGTTGTGTAGAGGGCCCCCAGCATGAGTTTTTATTGTGTAATGGTGAACCGTTCAGACGGGGTTTTTTGGTCTGGAATTTGACACGGAATCCGCGTCAAAATCTTGACCAAAAAAATTCCTCCCATTGAAATCAATGGGAGCCGGTCATTTTTTTTTTTTTTTCCGTGAGCGGTTTGTTCCTGCTCGCAGAAAAAAGAAGCGATATGCCCTTTCTTCAAGCAGATTCCGGGGCCGATTCAGCCGCTGACATTCACCTCACAACATCTTCCTCCCGACTAGGCCCATTCATTTGGGCCTAATCCAGAGCAGAATGCTGCGACTGGATGCCAGTGCATCCGCGTCAGATTCCGAACCAAAAACCCCCCTCTGAACTCAGCCTAAGGACACCAGTCTACAGTATACAGTGTCCTGGAACTGATCATGATTTAAATTAGGATAGGACCTGTGTATAATAGTCAGTGGAATCACTGCCAAAATATGGAAGTAGGATAAATAACCATTATTATTACCTAGCCCTACAACATAACGATAAAGGGATGAACTTTTACGTTCAATTAACCCAATACTGCTGGTTCTACAGTATTTTTAGGTGAATCAAACGTATCTGAGTGAGATCTTTACATAATATTTGTTTATTATCTGGATTCATGATGCATTGTATCCAGAAAAGCTCTAGCTTTAGTGCTTGTCAGAGATTTTAGATATTTCATATGTAGGTCAGGGGCGTAACTACCATAGAGGCAGCGGAGGCGGCTGCCACAGGGCCCAGGCCATTTTTTAATAGGCCGTAACGGGCCCTATTCACTTGCCGATCCTGGCTGGGCCGGGATCGGTAAGTGACACCGCGGGCCCCACATATACTATCATTATACTCAGGGGTCTTTGCATACCCCCGAGTATAATGATCAGCAGACTGGGAGAGGTAATAAACATAAAAAACACTGTTACTTACCTTTCCACGATCCTGCCAGGCCTCCGTCCTGACGTCCTTTCTGACGTCACATGAACCCGGCCTGCGTCCCAGGTCATGTGACGTCTGACGTCATTTCAGAAGGACGCCAGTGGAGAAGACAGCGCAGGAGCCGAGGACAGGTAAGAATCAGTAATTTTTTATGTTTTTATTCCCCCGGGTCTCTGATTATTATACTCTGGGGTCTGAAAAGACCCCAGAGTATAATAATTGTTTATGGGTGTCCACTATGAGGTATAATACAGTGTACAGGGGACACTATTGGGGATGATACTGTGTGCAGGGGCCAATAAGGGACAAAACACTGTGTGCAGGGGCCAGTAAGGGACAAAATACTGTGTGCAGGGGCCACTAAGGGACATAATAGTGTGTTCAGGGGCCACTAAGGGGGATAATACTGTGTGCAGGGGCCACTATGGGGGATAATACTGTGTGCAGGGGCCACTATGGGGGATAATACTGTGTTCAGGGGCCACTAAGGGGGATAATACTGTGTGCAGGGGCCACTATGGGGGATAATACTGTGTGCAGGGGCCACTATGGGGGATAATACTGTGTGCAGGGGCCACTAAGGGACATAATAGAGTGCGGCGGAGGGGGCCAGTCGAGGTCTTTGATGTCGGCGCCAGTTTGGAGGGGGGGGGGGCATGTCAAAAGTTCGCCACGGGCCCCGCCATTCCTAGTTACGCCACTGATGTAGGTATATCCTTTTAGGAGGTATATTATTTAAAGTTACATTTATTTGTTCTACCTCCGTCTGTTTAGACAGGACAATATACCTGGACTACACCTTAACCACTTCAGTACTGAGCCAATTTGTGGTCCAGGACCAGACACATTTTAGCTTTATTTTGTATGTGCAGTTTAGAGGGCTGTAACACTTTTCTCATACGTCTCATTCAACTAATTTTTGCGTCTTTTTTTCGGGGACACATAGGACTTTATTTTTATGTTGTTTTTATTTTCAAATGTGTTTTAATTTTTTTTTATATCCGGGAAAATATAAACAAAATAGGAGAGAAATTGCGTCTGGATTTCACTTTTCTTTTAACTTTAATAACACAAAGTGCTTTATAAAATAGTTTTTACTCTCCGTTATGGTAATTTTTATTTTGTATGATGTTGTCGGGGGTGGAGCTATAACCTATAATAATGGAATTTTATTTGCATATTATTTTACTTATATTTTTAATTATTTTATTTACATTTTTTAAAAAACCTTTTTATTAATTAATTATATATATATATATATATATATATATATATATATATATATATATATATATTTTTTTATTTTTCTTTTGCAGATGGTGTCCCCATAAGGTCATAAGAGACCTTTTGTTAAGGAGGCTGATTTATACATATACGCTGCACACTGTATATACACCTTATAGAGCTGGTCTGGGTCCTGTAGGACCCAGAGCAGCTCTTGCAAGACACTAAGCCCAGCAGATCACATGATCGCTGGGTCAGAGGGCAGCCGCATCATGGTGGCGCCCATAGCTGTGAATACAGCGCTCATTGAGCGCTGTATACACAGCGATCGAGAAGGCAGGGAAGGTAATAAACCTTCCCTGTCTTCTCTCTGGGAGCTCCGTTTGAAGTTATAGCTGGCTCTCAGTATCAGCAGCTGCACAATCTCGTGCAGCTGCTGTGTTCTGACAGAACGTACTGGCAGGTTCTGTCAGAACTAGGCAACCACTGTCTGGACATAAATAGTCTATGGGCGGTCCGGAAGTGGTTAAAAATAAAAAACAACAGAAATAATAGTACATTTCTATATAGAACATTAAGTGGTTTCTAATGTTTTTTTTTTTTTTAAAGCACTGCAAGCAGCACTTTTTTATGTAGATTGTGAGCCCCATGTAGAGCTCACAATGTAATCAGTATGTCTATGGGAGGAAATTCACTCAAACACGGGGAGAACATACAAACTCCTTGCAGATGTTGTCTATGGCAGGATTTGAACCCAGGACTCCAGTGCCGCAAGGCTGCAGTGCTAACCACTGAGCCACCATATTACCCCTTTTCTAACTGATTTTTATTGATAATGTATCCACAGGATAGGTCATCAATAAGAGATCAGTGGGGAACAGACAACCATGGCCCTGTTTATCTGTTTGATACAAGTATTATGCTCTCTCCACTGTATGCTGTCTGTTTCTTACCAGCCATGCAATATATTTACAGCCTCTTATCGAAAAAAAGTTTTAGGCTAAGACCCCATGAAGAAAGCCGCAGCGAAAAAGAGAAAAACCATGGCAGAAACTTATTATGTTTTTTACCGCAGCACTTTCATAGAAAGTCCGCTGAGGTTTCCTCTGCGGACTTTCTGCTTCCATTATACCTACAGGGAAACTGCCATAATTTCTGTAGGTATAATTGACATGCTGCGATTTCCTAAAACATGACGGTTTAGGAAATTACAGCATATTCGCTGCACATATTTTTCTGCCATTTGTGGATGGGATTTGCTAGTGACTGTAAAATGCTGCGTTTTTTGCCGCAGCATTTACGCCACATGGGGCCCCGGCCTTACTGATAGATTTTTATTTATAGAAATTTTCCTTATCTCATATATTCAGTGCCCTGTGGATAGTTAACCAATAGAGATGAGCGAGTAGTACTACTAGTTGTTCGAAGTTAAGATTCGATGCAGAACCAGCGTTGATTGGCAGAATGCTATACATTGCCAATCAACGCTGGTTCTTCTCTTACCTTTAGAAGTCTTCACCGTGCAGCTTCCCCGCGTCGTCTTCCGGCTCTGAATTCATTCTGCCTAGGCCTCGGGCCTGGGCAGAGCCGACTGCGCATGTCCGCTTGTAGTGCGGGCATGCGCAGTCGGCTCTGCCCAGGCCCGATCCCTAGCAGAGTGAATTCAAGGCCGGAAAAGGACGCGGGGACTCTGCGCAGGGAGAAGAATCCAGCCCGACCCTCACTCATGGACTTGGTAGGTAGAATTTGATCGAATGTTGCGTACCCCTGAAACGAGTATTTCCCCCCATAGACTATAATGGGGTTCGAAACCTGTTTGAACAGTCGAACAGTGTGCGACTGTTCGAATCGGATTTCGAACCCCGAACATTTTAGTGTTCGCTCATCTCTATTAACCAATAAAGGTCTCCTGACAGGTTTTATTTTAGTGACCACTGATATTCCCCATGAGATAACTGTTCTGGATCTTCATTCCTAGTGGTCTGGATTTAGCCATTCCTCAGTTATTATTCCTGTAAATGTTTTGATAATTTTACAACTACGGTACATAGGTGCTCTGCAGTTCATCCTGTCAATAAGGTATTTCCCTTTGCAGTAAAACTCTACACAATTAATGTTTTTCCCAATCTTCCATTTAAAAAAAAAATAAAAAATCCATAAGAGGATATTATTTTCATGAATATCTGTTCTGTATATTTCTGTGTGATCCTGACCTGAAATCTAATACATACGTACAAGAAATGTAAAATATATAACCTTAGAAAACTACAAGGGGAGGATCTGATTTTTTTTTTAAGATTTGGAAAAAATGTTCTTATTGTCACTCATTTGTATCACATTTCTCTGTCTTTCTGCAGCAAGATTTCAGCAAACAGAAAAAAAGCTGCTAGAATAAAAGCAAACCAAAAAAGCCTAGCTCATAATGATATTCTCATTTCATCATCTCACACACAAAGCACTATGTAGCGAGACGCTTGCAATGTAAATGTAATATGCTGTAGCTACATGCCATGATAACCTTTAATAAAACAAAGTGAGCCGTGGTTATTAGAAGCTTGGGGCAGCCAGAGAGAAAATATTCAATTAAACTACAGGAAGGGATTATTGTAGTGTAGAATTAAAGTCCTTGCATATACCACAAATGCAGTAGAACAAAACCACAGCAATATACTTCTTAATAATAATTCCCTAATTGCCAATGTAATAAGCGCCACAGTGGATGCCAGTAGACAAAGTCATCGGAATAAAAGCCAATCCATAGAGGTAAAGATTGACCACAATTCTGAAACTTTTCCAATATTGGGATGTTAGATGTATAGAAAGTTATTAGCAATGATGGGTAGGATTGTCCAATTATTATAGTATTAGTTATTCTAGTTCTGTAACCACAGCTCCAGGGCTCCACTGCAATGCTGTGACATGGCCTCCATCTACCATGTGCCATTTATACGACCATGTTTTATGGTGTGGCAGAGGGATTTTGGGGCCCAGGTATAACTGCTAGTAGTGAAAAATCTCTAGCTACACCCCTGCCAATGGCTGATTATTAGGATTGAGCCGATCTTGAAATTTCAGGATCAATTTTAAAATCCGATTTCCGATTATTTTCCAGCTGATCGCGATCATGAAATTTGCTTGATCGGGATCAGATCTTTCCCGATCCCGATCTTTCAAACCTAGTCAATGCTTCACTATGGGAAAAGTCACTTTTGGGGTTGAGCCGATCTTGAGATTTCAAAATCCAATTTCCGATCATTTTCCAGCCAATCCTGATCGTGAAATTTGCTCGATCTCCGATCGGAATTTGATCTTTTCCGATCCCAATCGCTCAACCCTACTGATTATACAGTCGTTACCAGAACTATATTATAGATGGCCTATTGGCTTATCTTTGTTAATGTAGAAAAACATTGTACATTTAGCATGGGAGATATGTATTAGTCACACGTGCAAGGTACAGTTCCAAGAACACATTTCACTCGTGTCTGCCTTTATATACAGTATAGTAAAAAAAATTATCACAGAATATATCTCTACCGAAAATTTAACACATGAAAACTTAGTAATGACAGAGAAAGAAATAGTAGTTGGGGTCTTTATCTAAACATTACTAGTTTTTTTTCCTTCACTTTGAGTGATATATTGTTCCAGTATTTTTTGACTTGTTTGCCACTACTATTTTACGAGAAGTTTTTATGTAATATTTATTACAGGCTACATTTTAGGTAGGAAAACGTTCTTTGATTTTGTTACTGTACTGTTGACCCCCAGCATCTGTAATGCAGTAAAATTAGTTGTGATTTCTTTTTTTTTTTTTTTGCAAAATAAATGTCCAAATAATGCTTGGCTGACATTGCCAGTAATATACAGTACAGACCAAAAGTTTGGTCACACCTTCTCATTCAAAGAGTTTTCTGTATTTTCATAACTATGAAAATTGTAGATTCACACTGAAGGCATCAAAACTATGATTCCACACATGTGGAATTATATACTTAACAAAAAAGTGTGACACAACTGAAAATCTGTCTTATATTCCTGGTTCTTCAAAGTAGCCGCCTTTTGCTTTGATTCCTGCTTTGCACACTCTTGGCATTCTCTTGATGAGCTTCAAGAGGTAGTCACCGGAAATGGTTTTCAGTTCACAGGCGTGCCCTGTCAGGTTTAATAAGTGGGATTTATTGCCTTATAAATGGGGTTGGGACCATCAGTTGTGTTGTGCAGAAGTCAGGTGGATTGTCCTGATAGTCCTACTGAATAGACTGTTAGAATTTGTATTATGGCAAGAAAAAAGCAGCTAAGAAAAGAAAAAAGAGTGACCATCATTACTTTAAGAAATGAGGGTCAGTCAGTCCAAAAAATTGGGAAAACTTTGAAAGTGTCCCCAAGTGCAGTTGCAAAAACCATAAAGCGCTACAAAGAAACTAGCTCACATGAGGACCGCCCCAGGAAAGGAAGACCAAGAGTCACCACTGTGGAGGATAAGTTCATCTGAGTCACCAGCCTCAGAAATTACAGGTTAATAGCAGCTCAGATTAGAGACCAGGTCAATGCCACACAGAGTTCTAGCAGCAGACACATCTGTACAACAACTGCTAAGAGAAGACTTTGTGCAGCAGAAAACCACTGCTAAGGACAGGCAACAAGCAGAAGAGACTTGTTTGGGATAAAGAAGACAAGGAATGGACATTAGACCAGTGGAAATCTGTGCTTTGGTCTGATGAGTCCAAATTTTAGATCTTTGCATCCAACCACCGTGTCTTTATGCAACGCAGAAAAGGTGAACGGATGGACTCTACATGCCTGGTTCTCACCGTGAAGGAGGAGGTGTGATGGTGTGGGGGGCTTTGCTGGTGATACTGTTGGGGATTTATTCAAAATTGAAGGCATACTGAACCAGCATGGTACCACAGCATCTTGCAGCAGCATCCTATTCCATCCGGTTTGCGTTTAGTTGGACCATCATTTATTTTTCAACAGGACAATGACCCCAAACACACCTCCAGACTGTGTAAGGGCTATTTGACCAAGAAGGAGAGTGATGGGGTGCTACGCCAGATGACCTGGCCTCCACAGTCACTAGACCTGAACCCAATTGAGATGGTTTGGGGTGAGCTGGACCGCAGAGTGAAGGAAAAAGGGCCAAGAAGTGCTAAGCATCTCTGGGAACTCCTTCAAGACTGTTGGAAGACCATTTCAGGTGACTACCTCTTGAAGCTCATCAAGAGAATGCCAAGAGTGTGCACAGCAGGAATCAAAGCAAAAGGTGGCTACTTTGAAGAATCTAGAATATAACACATATTTTCAGTTGTTTCACACTTTTTTGTCAAGTATATAATTCCACGTGTTAATTCATAGTTTTGATGCCTTCAGTGTGAATCTACAATTGTCAAAGTCATGAAAATACAGAAAACTTTGAATGAGAAGGTGTGTCCAAACTTTTGGTCTGTACTGTACCTGTTCTGATGTTTGTGAGTACAAAAAGAGAAAATGGGGAGACACTGAGTGGAATTATAGTGTAGTAGTCAACAAGGTGACCTTTTACCTCCCGATGTTGTGATTTTTCCACAACACCATAAACAGCATGTAGTAAACCCAATATGTGCTAGCAGCAACTTCCCCCTAAAGCAATATAGGTAGCATGATCAGCAAAAGTGGAAAAATCAATAGGGCATGTGTCCACAATGGTACGGAGCGGTTTTGGGCAAAGTGCGCACAGGACATATGTGGAGTCCCAAAGTTAGACAATCGTTCAATTTAATTGTTTAAAATCACAATGCCTTTCGGGCTGAGCCCTTTCTGAAGTGCAATCAAAAACTGGCTGGTAGCCCATGCAAAAGCGTTGCTCAAGGGGCTTCCAGACAGTTTTTGATTGCACTTGAGAAAGGGCTCAGCCTGAAACGCGTTGTGCTTTTAAACAATTGAATTGAAGGATAGTCTACCTTTGGGACTCCAGCTATTTCCTGTATGCACTTCGCCCAAAACCCCTCCGTACCATTGTGAACACGTGCCCTATTGGTTTTTCCACTGTTGCTGATAGATACAAAGGAAAGACTTTCTATTTGTAGCAGTCAGAATAGAAGGTCCCTTCTTTCTACTTTCCATGTTTTTAGATAGCAGGTCCACCTCAATAACACACTATGTTTTATATCCATTATGAGGATTTGTAAAGTATTATCTATTCTACATTTATATGTATTTTTTTTTAATCTTGTATTACTTTTTGTATGCCATTATCATACATTTTATTTATATATCCTGTGGCGATACAATACAAGCACACAGTGTCCTTTTGTTCAGATTTATTCCTGTAAGGAATGCATTTGTATACATACGCTATTTCTCTTTGTGACCTTCTTCTTATTGCTACCCTTTATAGCTGTAAATTATAACTACAGTATCTTCCTCCACTATTCTAACATGACGCATTCCTTGTTTCCACTTGTAGAGATTTCTGATAGCTAAGTTATTTAGCCATCTCACCTCTGCCAGGAAAGCTCTGAAATCTGAAATTCCTCACTTCCGACTGAAGAAGGTGCAGAATATTAAAATGTGGTTGTCGCTTCGCTCCTATTTAAAGGTGAGTTAAGGTGTTTCACACCTATAGTACATGATATACAAACTTTCTTCTACATTTTAGCAACTTGTTATATTCTCCTTTCCTAGAGACGAGGACCGCAGAGATCAGTAGATGTAATTGTATCTTCAGTGTATTTAGTTACCCTCTCTATTGCCTTCATTTGCTGTGCTCAGGTAAATATTCTCTGTATAGATACTGCTAAATTCCAAATACTGTGCCTACGTAGAATTGCGAACACTATTTTTTCGACCCACACTAAACACACCTTATATGTATGCCCAAATGTTAGACTCCCACTTACACACCAATTATCCCAATTACCACACCAACAGTTTCTGTACATTTATAATGTAAATGGCCAAAATTAATGAAGAAAAAGATGAGTGTTAAAACTACAACTTATCATTGATCAGAAAAATATTCTATAAATGACATAATAATTAAACGGAAATGTCATTTGTCTAGGACCAGGTCATGGCAGGCATATTGGTCACATATAACACTACAAAATCTAGGCCATGAAAAATACATCCAATGACTCACAGTTGATACCATCTCTTACTGTAGTAGTCATATCTATGTATTATCTACAGTGGGGCAAAAAAGTATTTAGTCAGTCACCAATAGTGCAAGTTCCACCACTTAAAAAGATGAGAGGCGTCTGTAATTTACATCATATGTAGACATCAACTATGAGAGACAAAATGAGAAAACAAATCCAGAAAATCACATTGTCTGATTTTGTAAGAATTTATTTGCAAATTATGGTGGAAAATAAGTATTTGGTCAGTAACAAAATTTCATCTCAATATTTTGTTATTTATCCTTTGTTGGCAATGACAGAGGTCAAACGTTTTCTGTAAGTCTTCACAAGGTTGGCACACACTGTTGTTGGTATGTTGGCCCATTCCTCCATGCAGATCTCATCTAGAGCAGTGATGTTTTGGGGCTGTCGCTTGGTAACACTGAGTTTCAACTCCCTCCAAAGGTTTTCTATAGGGCTGAGATCTGGAGACTGGCTAGGCCACTCCAGGACCTTGAAATGCTTCTTACAAAGCCACTCCTTCGTTGCCCTGGTGGTGTGCTTTGGATCATTGTCATGTTGAAAGACCCAGCCACGTTTCATCATCAATGCCCTTGCTGATGGAAGGAGGTTTGCACTCAAAATGTCACGATACATGGCCCCATTCATTCTTTCATGTACCTGGATCAGTCGTCCTGGCCCCTTTGCAGAGAAACAGCCCCAAAGCATGATGTTTCCACCCCCATGCTTTACAGTAGGTATGGTGTTTGGTGGATGCAACTCAGTATTCTTTTTCCTCCAAACACGAAAAGTTGTGTTTCTACCAAACAGTTCCAGTTTGGTTTCATCAGACCATAGGACATTCTCCCAATACTCTTCTGGATCATCCAAATGCTCTCTAGCAAACTTCAGACGGGCCCGGACATGTACTGGCTTAAGCAGTGGGACACGTCTGGCACTGCAGGATTTGAGTCCCTGGCGGCGTAGTGTGTTACTGATGGTAGGCTTTGTTACATTGGTGCCAGCTCTCTGCAGTTCATTCACTAGGTCCACCCGCGTGGTTCTGGGATTTTTGGTCAACGTTCTTGTGATCATTTTGACCCCACGGGGTGAGATTTTGCGTGGAGCCCCAGATCGAGGGAGATTATCAGTGGTCTTGTATGTCTTCCATTTTCTAATTATTGTTCCCACAGTTGATTTCTTCAATCCAAGCTGGTTGCCTATTGCAGATTCTGTCTTCCCAGCCTGGTGCAGGGCTACAATTTTGTTTCTGGTGTCCTTTGACAGCTCTTTGGTCTTCACCACAGTGGAGTTTGGAGTCTGACTGTTTGAGGGTGTGCACAGGTGTCTTTTTATACTGATAACAAGTTTAAACAGGTGCCATTACTACAGGTAATGAGTGGAGGAAAGAGGAGACTCTTAAAGAAGAAGTTACAGGTCTGTGAGAGCCAGAAATCTTGATTGTTTGTAGGTGACCAAATACTAATTTTCCACCATAATTTGGAAATAAATTCTTACAAAATCAGACAATGTGATTTTCTGGATTTGTTTTCTCATTTTGTCTCTCATAGTTGAGGTCTACCTATGATGTAAATTACAGACGCCTCTCATCTTTTTAAGTGGTGGAACTTGCACTATTGGTGACTGACTAAATACTTTTTTGCCCCACTGTATCTATCTATCTATCTACAGTCCTATGAAAAAGTTTGGGCACCCCTATTACTCTTAATCATTTTTAGTTCTAAATATTTTGGTGTTTGCAACAGCCATTTCAGTTTGATATATCTAATAACAGATGGACACAGTAATATTTCAGGATTGAAATGAGGTTTATTGTACTAACAGAAAATGTGCAATATGCATTAAACCGAAATTTGACTGGTGCAAAAGTATGGGCACCTCAACAGAAAAGTGACATTAATATTTAGTAGATCCTCCTTTTGCAAAGATAACAGCCTCTAGTCGCTTCCTGTAGCTTTTAATCAGTTCCTGGATCCTGGATGAAGGTATTTTGGTCCATTCCTCTTTACAAAACAATTCAAGTTCAGTTAAGTTTGATGGTCGCCGAGCATGGACAGCCCACTCTCAAATGATCTGAAAACAAAGATTGTTCAACATAGTTGTTCAGGGGAAGGATACAAAAAGTTGTCTCAGAGATTTAACCTGTCAGTTTCCACTGTGAGGAACATAGTAAGGAAATGGAAGACCACAGGGACAGTTCTTGTTAAGCCCAGAAGTGGCAGGCCAAGAAAAATATCAGAAAGGCAGAGAAGAACAATGGTGAGAAGAGTCAAGGACAATCCACAGACCACCTCCAAAGAGCTGCAGCATCATCTTGCTGCAGATGGGGTCACTGTGCATCAGTCAACAATACAGCGCACTTTGCACAAGGAGAAGCTGTATGGGAGAGTGATGAGAAAGAAGCCATTTCTGCAAGCACACCACAAACAGAGTCTCCTGAGGTATGCAAAAGCACATTTGGACAAGCCAGCTTCATTTTGGAAGAAGGTCCTGTGGACTTATGAAACAAAGATTGAGTTGTTTGGTCATACAAAAAGGCGTTATGCATGGCATCCAAAAAAAAGAGCATTCCAAGAAAAACACTTGCTACCCACTGTAAAATTTGGTGGAGGTTCCATCATGCTTTGGGGCTGTGTGGCCAATGCCGGCATCGGGAATCTTGTTAAAGTTGAGGGTCGCATGGATTCCACTCAGTATCAGCAGATTCTTGAGAATAATGTTCAAGAATCAGTGACAAAGTTGAAGTTACGCCAGGGATGGATATTTCAGCAAGACAATGATCCAAAACACCGCTCCAAATCGACTCAGGCATTCATGCAGAGGAACAATTACAATGTTCTGGAATGGTCATCCCAGTCCCCAGACCTGGATCTTATTGAACATCTGTGGGATGATTTGAAGCGGGCTATCCATGCTCGGTGACCATCAAACTTAACGGAACTTGAATTGTTTTGTAAAGAGGAATGGTCCAAAATACCTTCATCCAGGATCCAGGAACTGATTAAAAGCTACAGGAAGCGACTAGAGGCTGTTATCTTTGCAAAAGGAGGATCTACTAAATATTAATGTCACTTTTCTGTTGAGGTGCCCATACTTTTGCACTGGTCAAATTTCGGTTTAATGCATATTGCACATTTTCTGTTAGTACAATAAACCTCATTTCAATCCTGAAATATTACTGTGTCCATCAGTTATTAGATATATCAAACTGAAATGGCTGCTGCAAATATACCAAAATATTTAGAACTAAAAATGATTAAGATTAATAGGGGTGCCCAAACTTTTTCACAGGACTCTATCTATCTATCTATCTATCTATCTATCTATCTATCATCCTATGTAAAATTGTACTCTGTATATATACACACACACTGTCGTATACAATTCTGTATAAGGGCAACATGGTATCTCAGTGGTTAGCACTGCAACCTTGCAGCGCTGGAGTCCTGAGTTCGAATAGCGCCAGGAACAACATCTGCAAGGAGTTTGTATGTTCTCCCTGTATTAGTGTGGATTTCCTCCCATACACCAAAAACATACTGATATGGAAAAATGTACATTGTGAGCCCTATATGGGGCTCACAATCTACATAAAAAAATTCTGTATAATACCCACTTATCCTTGTTCTCATAGGGAGGCCAGTGTCATTTCTACTAGTTCCTAGCCCTGGCAGTCTGCAGTCTTACTCTAGCTCCTGTGATGACATCATTGCATCACACCAGTAAGCATGTGGCCGATAGCAGTCTATACAGTGAATGGGGGTGCATGGAGCAAACAATTCCCTTGCATCTCTTAATGAAAAAGACAACCCCATTCAGACATGCACAATCCAAGCAGAATGCAATGAAAACACCATGGACATCATGGAGGGGGTGTCCTAAAAGGGGTCTGTGACTGGACTGCCCTTCTCTACGTTACTTAGTCAGCCATTTATCTCTACACTTATTCACCGATTACTCCTATGATAACAACTGATCAATGAGGATAAATCTGGGTTCACACGGGGTTTTGTTGGACTGGATCTTGAGGTGGAGGCCACCTCAGAATCCGGCCCATAAAATGGCTACAGTGCACTGGCATCCAGTCGCAGCATTCTGCTCCGGATTAGGCCCAAATGAATGGGCCTAGTCGGGAGGGAGGTGTCGTGCTGCGGATTTTGCCGCGGAATCCACCGCAAGAAAGGGCATGTCGCTTCTTTTTTGTTCCCACTCGTGGAAAAAGGAACCCATTGAATGCAATGGGAGGCGGTTTTTTGAGCCAGATTCTGACGCGGATTCCACATAAAAATCCAGCCCAAAAAACCCTGTGTGAACCTGGCTTAAGAGAAACTGGACCCGCTGACTTCATTTTTAAGAGGAGAATTCCCATGATATGTAACAACATCATGAAATTTGTATAATCATAATATCCACTCCAGGGGGATCCCGACCAGTTATCACATGACACTGCAACAAATATTACTAGATTAATAAAAATTTAAATAAAAGAAAAACTGATTTTGAACTAATTTTGGGATACCCTAGTATACAATACAATGATATGTTCTATTACATCTTCTTCACATTGTTCAGGTTCTTCATGGACACCAAACCTTTTTAAACTATGTTTACAACTGGGAGTTACTCATCTGGGAGGCAGCATTACTAATATACCTACTCCGTCTAACCTCTTTAGGATCTGACACCAACAAGAAATACAGTAATGTGTCAATACTACTCACTGAAGAGGTAAGTCCTGAATATATCTCACATCAATAATACATGTTATGGGTCATCATTGATTAGAAAGCTGAATTATCCTGGCATTGTCTGTGACTAAATAATGAATTTATATACTTGTGGTCAAAAACCCACCACACCAGGACACTAAAATGTCCATGAGAGTCTGATCTTCATTTTCAGATGAAGAGACTGCTTTAGTAACTAAACCTGGACTCGGCAGTATACAGTCCCATTGTTCTTGTGACCAAATGCAAGATTGCCTATGTGTGTAGTGGTTAGTGGGATACAGATTGCAAGCCTCTGGGCATAGAACATCCTCTCTTGTAATTTTCTGTACATGGTGTATCTGAAGAGGATACAATTGTCCCTGCGGCTGCAGGAAGATACCTTTCTGTGTTCTGTTGCAATTAGGAATTTAAAAAAACCTACCATTTTTATCATTACAACCTTTGGACATTCACTATTCACTGAATGACATTTCCACAGTGTTGGAAACTGTTCAACTGTCTTTGCTGATAAAAAAAAAAAAAAACACAACTTAAAATTGAGCTTGATTATAAAATATTATGGAAAGAATTTATCAGGCAGAATGGAAAGGGACATAGCAAAATAATTTTAATATTGAGATCTGCATGCATAGTGTAAGAAGGTGAAAGGCAAAGTGCTGGAGTCCCGCTATATCATCCCTAGATCCCTGTGTGTGGTCCAATGTGGGTCTGGGATAGGTTTCAGCCCCAGGTGTGGGTCCTAAGCTTGTTACTTGGCCAGAAAAGGCTGCAGAGCCTGCACTTCAGGGCAGATCATGGGAGGAGGAGAAGTGGCTAGGTCTGTCCTGACATTGAGAGCTTTGGGTGCGGTACAGTGTTTCTTTGGTTGATTCGTATGGTTGGTAGAGAGCCACACATACAGTTAGTATTTTCTGTTTAGTTAGCGCTCAGATGAGCAGGATTTTGTTTGATGTTATTTTGCCTGAAGTTAAGGCTGTATTTTATTTTGCTCATTTCTGTACCCGAATTAAAGGTCTATTTATTTGGCTTTTTCCTTAAATAAACCGCGTTGCTGCAAGATCTGTGTCCCTGTCTATGACTGGTTTGGTCCGCACCACTGCTTCTACTGAGCTACCTTCCCCACAATAGATAGAAAAAACTGGGTGCACAAGTAAGCTGAGTAAACATAAAACAGTGACAAGCAGGGGCAGCCATCCTCCCTCACAACCAGTGGAAGGAACAGTGATCTAAAAGTCAAATGTACCCCAAAATGGTATCAATAAAAACTAAAACTCATCTGCAGAAAACAACCTCTCAACCAGCTCTATCGTCACACAAAATCCTTTTTTTTGTCTCAGAAAATGGTGATAATTGTGGAAAAAACAATAGATTTTTTTCCCAAAATAGGTTTTATTCTGAAAAATTAGTAAAACTTAAAAAGCAATATACATGAGGTATCACCATAATTGTGCCAACCCATACAATAAAAATAACGTTACTTTTTTTAGCTGTATAGCATAGGTAAGTTAGTAAGTTATTGGCATGCCAAAATTTAGTAATTGAAAAATTTAAATTAAAAGGTAAACATCAAATATACAGTAAGTATTAAAAAAAAATCCAAAATTTTGCAAAGTTTTTAAGATTTTGTTAAACATCCTATTGGTGGCAGTCTTTTGTCTTGATCAATTTCTAATGGATAGGACCATGCATGCAGGAACCCAGCCATGATTTCTTTATTGTGGACAAGTTATCAGTGCATATATGAGAAGATAACTGGGCAACCATAAGAAAATCACGACTGGCTTAGTGACAGACCATAGAAACTTCCTGTATTCACTGTCATGTCCATTGGCAACCAAGACAAAAGACTGTCACCACTAAAATGGGGTTAAGGGGATATCGTCACTCCTTAGGGAGAGACTACCATATAGGTGTGTGGAGACTTATTAAGCCTTTAGCACTCCACTGCAAAGGAACATGGGAAGAATATGCAAATCTGTCTTCCATGATGTAATTAGGAAGTCAGGTGCCTCAGTATTGCAAACCAATAGAGGGCGCTCACTGGAGTGTGCAAGCCTGTCTTCCCTGATGTAATTAGGAAGACAGAATCTCAGTGATATGGCCCAATAAAGGCTGCTCCCTGAGAATCTCACTGAGATTCTGTCTTCCTAATTACATCAGGGAAGACAGGCTTGCACATTCCAGTGAGCGCCCTCTATTGGTTTGCAACACTAAGGCACCTGACTTCCTAATTGCATCATGGAAGACAGATTTGCATATTCTTCCCATGACCACTAACATGGTAAGAGATTTTTTTCTTAAAGAAAAAAAACCTTTTTATTTGTGTACATATTTAAATATAGTTATCTTTATGGGAACCCCCTTTAAATTTCTGAATAGCCATATATATTTAAATATATTTATAGCCTTACTTAAGCATAACATACATGCTGAGGTGATCCTTGTTCGCTGGCAATAAAGATGGCTAAATTTAGATCTAACACTTTTGTTACAGATAACATTTTCCTCCATCTGATCAATTCTGTAATCTCTTTGACTTTTACAAACTAATTTGAATCATAGACTCATGAATTGTATTGAGAATACTATTTGAGGAGAACCATGATCACAGTTAGATTGCAAAAACACTATAGTAAATGGAAAATAGTTTTCTGTCTGTTACAATCAGGAAAACCTCAATGGATTAATATAAAAAAAGAGCTCTACATAACTTTTTATTGTTTCTATGAGATTGCATCTGTTTCAGTGCAGCAACATAATATTCTACACCGATGAGCTTTGAGCTGCAGATATACTGTATACAGTCACTGTGAATATAATGTATCAGAGTAGTTTTATATGTATAGTCATAGCAGCCAGTCCCACAAAGACAATGGAGAGATTTATGAAGACTGGTCTTTTAAATACCAGTCTTTATATGCATTGCGCTAAACAGAGTGAAATCTATGCCAGCCAGTGGTGTAACTACCGGGGTAGCAGCTGCCACATGGCCCGGGACATTAGGAGCCCGGGGACAGCCGCTACCGCTGCGTTTTTTTCCCTCCGTTACCGGCTGGAGTAACGTTCCCTATTTACTTATCGGTCCTGGCAGGGCCTACTTCTGGATGCTCCCTGACGTCATATGACCTGGGACCTCACCCCACCCCCCAGTGTGCCTTTCAGGAAAGTGGCAAGAGCAGCGCAAAAACAAGGTTTGCAACTTTTTTATGCTAGAAAACTGGTAGAGATTAATAATAAATCTGCTGAGATGAACATCAGCACCCACACATATAGGGCATTGTTCATACTTTCCTCACAACATGGCAGAACTTAATCAGATTTTCCTTATAATGAGTGTTACAGAGAGTTTTATGGGCTTTTCCCTGTAACAATGTAGAAGAAACTAAATTCCTGATGTGACCTTCTAACAAATTGATGATGTTTTTTTTTATGTCTTATTTACTTGTAGAAACATCAAGGCAATTGAAACTGATAATATACAAGTAGTTACGGGGGCAACATGGTGGCTCAGTGGTTAGCACTGCAGCCTTGCAGTGCTGGAGTCCTGGGTTCGAATCTTGCCAAGGACAACATCTGCAAGGAGTTTGTATGTTCTCCCTGTGTTTGTGTGGATTCCTCCAACACTGATACTGATAGTGAAAAATGTACATTGTGAGCCCTATATGGGGCTCGCAATCTGCATAATATATATATATATATATATATACACTCACCGGCCACTTTATTAGGTACACCATGCTAGTAACGGGTTGGACCCCCTTTTGCCTTCAGAACTGCCTCAATTCTTCGTGGCATAGATTCAACAAGGTGCTGGAAGCATTCCTCAGAGATTTTGGTCCATATTGACATGATGGCATCACACAGTTGCCGCAGATTTGTCGGCTGCACATCCATGATGCGAATCTCCCGTTTCACCACATCCCAAAGATGCTCTATTGGATTGAGATCTGGTGACTGTGGAGGCCATTGGAGTACAGTGAACTCATTGTCATGTTCAAGAAACCAGTCTGAGATGATTCCAGCTTTATGACATGGCGCATTATCCTGCTGAAAGTAGCCATCAGATGTTGGGTACATTGTGGTCATAAAGGGATGGACATGGTCAGCAACAATACTCAGGTAGGCTTTGGCATTGCAACGATGCTCAATTGGTACCAAGGGGCCCAAAGAGTGCCAAGAAAATATTCCCCACACCATGACACCACCACCACCAGCCTGAACCGTTGATACAAGGCAGGATGGATCCATGCTTTCATGTTGTTGACGCCAAATTCTGACCCTACCATCCGAATGTCGCAGCAGAAATCGAGACTCATCAGACCAGGCAACGTTTTTCCAATCTTCAATAGTCCAATTTCGATGAGCTTGTGCAAATTGTAGCCTCAGTTTCCTGTTCTTAGCTGAAAGGAGTGGCACCCGGTGTGGTCTTCTGCTGCTGTAGCCCATCTGCCTCAAAGTTCGACGTACTGTGCGTTCAGAGATGCTCTTCTGGCTACCTTGGTTGTAACGGGTGGCTATTTGAGTCACTGTTGCCTTTCTATCAGCTCGAACCAGTCTGGCCATTCTCCTCTGACCTCTGGCATCAACAACGCATTTCCGCCCACAGAACTGCCGCTCACTGGATGTTTTTTCTTTTTCGGACCATTCTCTGTAAACCCTAGAGATGGTTGTGCGTGAAAATCCCAGTAGATCAGCAGTTTCTGAAATACTCAGACCAGCCCTTCTGGCACCAACAACCATGCCACGTTCAAAGGCACTCAAATCACCTTTCTTCCCCATACTGATGCTCGGTTTGAACTGCAGGAGATTGTCATGACCATGTCTACATGCCTAAATGCACTGAGTTGCCGCCATGTGATTGGCTGATTAGAAATTAAGTGTTAACAAGCAGTTGGACAGGTGTACCTAATAAAGTGGCCGGTGAGTGTATATATATATATATATATATATATATATATATATATATATATATATATATATATATATATACTAGAGGGAGGACCTGGCTTCGCACGGGTATATTACATTTTATGTTTGTGTAGTGGCCCCATAAGAATTGTCCAATTTTGCACTGGTGTATTTTGTATGTGGTTTGTGTGTATGTCCATAAGCGTCATATGATTATGTGTATCTGAGATTTTGAATGTCAGTGAAAAACCTGTGATCAGTTGTTATGGATACCTGGAGTAAAGCTGTATCTAATCCTTCCCCGTGTAGTACTGTGTTTAGATGCAAGTATCCAATCCTTGTTGGTGTGGTACTTTGTGCAGATGCACACATCTAATCCTCTCCGTGTGGTATTGTGTGAAGAGGCGCGTATCTAATCCTCCAGTAAGTGAAACTGTGTGCAGACGCGCATATCTAATGACTCTGGTGTGTGGTACTGTGTGCAGATGCGCGTATCTAATCCTCCCCATGTGGAACTGTGTGCTGAGACGCGTATCTAATTCTCTGGCATGTGGTACTGTGTGCAGAGGCCTGTATCTAATCCTCCAAAGTGTGGTACTGTGTTCAGATGCATGTATCTAATCCTCCCCTGTGAAGTATTGTGTGAAGAGGCGCGTATCTAATCCTACGGCATGTGGAACTGTATATAGACGCGCGTATCTAATCCTACGGCATGTGGTACTGTGTGCAGACCTGCTTATCTAATCCTCTGGTGTGTGGAACTGTGTGCAGATGCACGTATCCAATCCTCCGGCATGTGGTATTGTGTGCAGACGCCTGTATCCAATCCCCCGGGGTATGGTACTGTGTGCAGATGCGCGTATCTAATCCTCCGGCGTGTGAAACTGTGTGCAGATGCACGTATCTAATACTACGCCATGTGGTACAGTATGCAGGTGTGCGTTTCTAATCCTCCGGCGTATGGAACTGTGTGCAGATGTGCATATCCAATCCTCTGGCGTGTGGTACTGTGTGCAGATGCACATATCTAATCCTTCCCCGTGTGACACTGTGTGTAGAAACGCGTATCTAATCCTCTGGCGGTGGTACTATGTGAAGACATGCGTATCTAATCCTCCAGCATGTTGAACTGTGTGCAGATGTGCGTATCTAATCCTCCCCGTGTGGTATTGTGTGAAGAGGCGCGTATCTAATCCTACGGCATGTGGAACTGTGTGTAGACGTGGGTATCTAATCCTACGGCATGTGGTACTGTGTGCAGACGCGTGTATCTAATCCTACGGCATTTGGTACTGTGTGCAGACGCGCTTATCTAATCCTCTGGCTTGTGGTACTGTGTGCAGACGCACGTATCTAATCCTACGGCATGTGGTACTGTGTGCAGACACGCATATCTAATCCTATGGCATGTGGTACTGTGTGCAGACATGCGTATCTAATCCTATGGCATGTGGTACTGTGTGTAGACGCGCGTATTTAATCCTCCCCTGTGTGGTATTGTGTGAAGAGGCGCGTATCTAATCCTACGGCGTGTGGAACTGTGTGTAGACGCACGTATCTAATCCTACGGCATGTGGTACTGTGTGCAGACACGCGTATCTAATCCTATGGCATGTGGTACTGTGTGTAGACGCGCGTATCTAATCCTATGGTGTGTAGAAATGTGTTCAGAAGTGCATATTTAATCCTCTGGTGTGTGGGACTGTGTGCAGACCCATGTATCTAATTCTACGGCATGTGGTACTGTGTGTAGACGCGCGTATCTAATCCTATGGCATGTGGTACTGTGTGCAGATGCGTGTATCTAATTTTATGGTGTGTACAACTGTGTGAAGACACGTGTATCTAATCCTCCCCTGTGTGGTATTGTGTGAAGAGGCGCGTATCTAATTCTACGGCGTGTGGAACTGTGTGTAGACACGTGTGTCCAATCCCCCGGCATGTGGTACTGTGTGCAGACACGCGTATCTAATCCTATGGCATGTGGTACTGTGTGTAGACGCGCGTATCTAATCCTCCCCCGTGTGGTACTGTGTGCAGACGCGCGTATCTAATCCTCCCCCGTGTGATACTGTGTGCTGAGACGCGTATCTAATTCTCTGGCTTGTGGTACTGTATGCAGAGGCATGTATCTAATCCTCCAAAGTGTGGTACTGTGTGCAAACACACGTATCTAATCCTCCCCTGTGTGGTATTGTGTGAAGAGGCGCGTATCTAATCCTTCGGCATGTGGAACTATGTGTAGATGCGCGTATCTAATCCTACGGTATGTGGTACTCTGTGCAGACGCGTGTATCTAATCCTATGGCGTGTACAAATGTGTGCAGACGCGCGTAGCTAATCCTCTGGAGTGTGGAACTGTGTGTAGATGCCTGTATTTAATCCTTCGGCATGTGGAACCGTGTGCAGATGCACGTATCAAATCCTTCAGTGTATGGAACTGTGTGCAGAAGTGCGTATTTAATCCTCTGGTGTGTGGGACTGTGTGCAGACCCATGTATCTAATCCTCTGGCGTGTGATACTGTGTGCTAATCTGTGTATCTAATTCTCTGATGCATGTATCTCAGTTTGGATATCAGTGTTGTATTGTGCATGTGGAGTGACCGTGTGTATTGCAGTTGGAATATGAGTGAAAGTCTTGCAGGTTTGTATTGGCTAAGGGGTGGGGGGTGGGGGCACTGTGTTTGGAATGCTGTATCTCAGCAACGGTACGTCCGAGCGAGTTGGAGTTTCATCTTAAACCTTCCCGGATATCTGAAGTATCTCTGTACCAAATTTGGTGAAGGTCGGTCCAGTCGTTTGGTTCGCATTAGAGAACAGACAGACAAGAATTAATTTTTATAATATAGAGAGATATATATCTATATCTATACTAGAGGGAGGACCCGGCTTCGCACGGGTATATTACATTTTATGTTTGTGTAGTGGCCCCATAAGAAATGTCCAATTTTGCACTGGTGTATTTTGTATGTGGTTTGTGTGTATGTCCATAAGCGTCATGTGATTGTGTGTATCTCATTTTGGATATCAGTGAAAAACCTATGATCAGTTGTTATGGATACCTGGAGTAAAACTGTATCTAATCCTTCCCCGTGTAGTACTGTGTTTAGACTCAAGTATCTAATCCTTGTTGGTGTGGTACTGTTTGCAGATGCACATATCTAATCCTCCGGCGTGTGGTACTGTGTGCAGATGTGTGTATCTAATCCTCCCCTGTGTGGCATTGTGTGAAGAGGCACGTATCTAATCCTCCGGTAAGTGAAACTGTGTGCAGACGTGCATATCTAATCTTACGGCATGTGGTACTATGTGCAGATGCGCATATCTAATCTTCTGGCGTTGTGGTACCGTGTGCAGACAGGTGTATCTAATCCTCTGGCGTGAGGTACTTTGTGCAGATGCGCGTATCTAATCCTCCCCAGTGTGGTACTGTGTGCTGAGACGCGTATCTAATTATCTGGCATGTGGTACTGTGTGCAGAGGCATGTATCTAATCCAGCCAAAGTGTGGTACTGTGTGAAGAGGCGCGTATCTAATCCTACGGCGTGTGGAACTGTGTGTAGACACGCGTATCTAATCCTACAGCATGTAGTACTGTATGCAGACGCATGTATCTAATCCTATAGCGTGTACAACTGTGTGAAGACGTGCGTATCTCATCGTCTGGCATGTGAAACTGTAAGCAGACGCGTGTATCTAATCCTACGGCATGTAGTACTGTGTGCAGACGTGCTTATCTAATCCTCTGGTGTGTGGAACTGTGTGCAGATGTGCGTATCTAATCCTACGGCATGTGGTACTGTGTGCAGATGCGCGTATCTAATCCTCTGGCGTGTGGTACTGAGTGCTGAGACGCGTATCTAATTCTCTGGCTTGTGGTACTGTGTGCAGAGGCATATATCTAATCCTCCAAAGTGTGGTACTGTGTGCAGACACACGTATCTAATCCTCCCCTGTGTGGTATTGTGTGAAGAGGCACATATCTAATCCTGAGGCATGTGGTACTTTGTGCAGATGCGCATATCTAATCCTCCCCGTGTTGTACTGTGTGCTTAGACACGTATCTAATTCTCTGGCTTGTGGTACTGTGTGCAGACACACGTATCTAATCCTCACCTGTGTGGTATTGTGTTAAGAGGCACGTATCTAATCCTGCCGCATGTCGAACTGTGTGTAGACACGCGTATCTAATCCTACGGCATGTGTTACTGTGTGCAGACGCATATATCTAATCCTCTGGCGTGGGGTACTGTGTGCAGACGCACGTATCTAATCCTCCCTGTGTGGTACTGTGTGCTTAGACACGTATCTAATTCTCTGGCTTGTGGTACTGTGTGCAGAGGCATGTATCTAATCCTCCAAAGTGTGGTACTGTATTCAGGCACACGTATCTAATCCTCCCCTGTGTGGTATTGTGTGAAGAGGCGTGTATCTAATCCTATTGCGTGTGGAACTGTGTGTAGACGTGCGTATCTAATCCTACGGCATGTGGTACTGTGTGCAGACGCGCGTATCTAATCCTCTGGCGTGTGGTACTGTGTGCAGATGTGTGTATCTAATCCTCTGGCATGTGGTACTGTGTGCAGATGTGCGTATCTAATCCTCTCCTGTGTGGTACTGTGTGCAGATGCGCGTATCTAATCCTCTGGCATGTGGTACTATGTGCAGATGAGCGTATCTAATCCTCCCCCGTGTGGTACTGTGTGCTGAGACGCACATCTAATTCTCTGACTTGTGGTACTGTGTGCAGAGGCATGTATCTAATCCTCCAAAGTGTGGTACTGTGTGCAGACACACGTATCTAATCCTCCCGTGTGGTATTGTGTGAAGAGGCGCGTATCTAATCCTACGGCGTGGGGAACTGTGTGTAGACACACATATCTAATCCTGCGGCATGTGGTACTGTGTGCAGATGTGCATATCTTATGCTCTGGTGTGTGGAACTGTGTGTAGACACGTGTATCTAATCCTATGGCGTGTACAACTGTCTGCAGACGCGCGTATCTAATCCTCTGGAGTGTGGAACTGTGTGTAGACGCGTGTATCTAATCCAACGACATGTGGTACTGTGTGCAGACGTGCAAATCTTATGCTCTGGTGCGTGGAACTGTGTGCAGATGCATGTATCCAATCCTTTGGCATGTGGTACTGTGTGCAGACGCATGTATCCAATCCCCCGGGGTGTGGTACTTTGTGCAGACGCGTGTATCTAAACCTTCGGCATGTGGAACTGTGTGCAGACGCACGTATCAAATCCTTCAGTGTGTGGAACTGTGTGCAGAAGCGCGTATGTAATCCTCTGGTTTGTGGGACTGCGTGCAGACGCATGTATCCAATCCCCCGGGGTGTGGTACTTTGTGCAGACGCGTGTATCTAATCCTTCGGCATGTGGAACTGTGTGCAGACGCATGTATCAAATCCTTCAGTGTGTGGAACTGTGTGCAGAAGTGCGTATTTAATCCTCTGGTTTGTGGGACTGTGTGCAGACGTGTGTATCTAATCTTCTGGAGTGTGATACTGTTTGCTGATCTGTGTATCTAATCCTCTGATGCATGTATCTCAGTTTGGATATCAGTGTTGTATTGTGCATGTGGAGTGACCATGTGTATTGCAGTTGGAATATGAGTGAAAGACTTGCAGGTTTGTATTGGCTAATGGGGGGGGGGCACTGTGTTTGGAATGCTGTATCTCAGCAACGGTACGTCCGAGTGAGTTGTAGTCTCATCTTAAACCTTCCCGGATACCTGAAGTATCTCTGTACCAAATTTGGTGAAGATCGGTCCAGTCGTTTGGTTCGCATTAGAGCACAGACAGACAGACAGACAGACAGACAGACAGAAATTCATTTTTATAATATAGGGAGATATATATATATATATATATATATAGATATATATATATATATATATATATATATATATATATATATATATATATATATTAGAGGGAGGACCCGGCTTCGCACGGGTATATTACATGTTATGTTTGTGTAGTGGCCCCATAAGAATTGTCCAATTTTGCACTGGTGTATTTTGTATGTTGTTTTTGTGTATGTCCATAAGCGTCATGTGATTATGTGTATCTCATTTTGGATGTCAGTGAAAAACCTGTGATCAGTTGTTATGGATACCTGGAGTAAAGCTGTATCTAATCCTTCCCCGTGTAGTACTGTGTTTAGATGCAAGTATCCAATCCTTGTTGGTGTGGTACTGTGTGCAGATGCACATATCTAATCCTCCCCGTGTGGTATTGTGTGAAGAGGCGCGTATCTAATCCTCCAGTAAGTGAAACTGTGTGCAGACGCGCATATCTAATGACTCTAGCGTGCGGTACTGTGTGCAGATGCGCGTATCTAATACTCTGGCGTGTGGTACTGTGTGCAGATGCACGTATCTAATCCTCCCCTGTGTGGTATTGTGTGAAGAGGCGCGTATCTAATCCTTTGGCGTGTGGAACTATGTGTAGACGCGCGTATCTAATCCTACTGCATGTGGTACTGTCTGCAGACGCGTGTATCTAATCCTATGGCGTGTACAACTGTGTGCAGACGCGCGTATCTAATCCTCTGGAATGTGGAACTGTGTGTAGACGCGTGTATCTAATCCTACGGCATGTGGTACTCTGTGCAGACGCGTGTATCTAATCCTATGGCGTGTACAAATGTGTGCAGACACACGTATCTAATGCTCTGGAGTGTGGAACTGTGTGTAGATGCCTGTATCTAATCCTTCGGCATGTGGAACCGTGTGCAGACGCGTGTATCAAATCCTTCAGTGTGTGGAACTGTGTGCAGAAATGCGTATTTAATCCTCTGGTGTGTGGGACTGTGTGGAGACCTGTGTATCTAATCCTCTGGCGTGTGATACTGTGTGCTGATCTGTGTATCTAATCCTCTGGAGTGTGGAACTGTGTGTAGACGCCTGTATCTAATGCTTCGGCATGTGGAACCGTGTGCAGGCGCACGTATCTAATCCTATGGCATGTGGTACTGTGTGCAGAAGTGCGTATTTAGTCCTCTGGTGTGTGGGACTGTGTGCAGACCCGTGTATCTAATCCTATGGCGTGTACAACTGTGTGAAGACACGTGTATCTAATCCTCCCCTGTATGGTATTGTGTGTAGACGCGCGTATCCAATCCCCCGGCATGTGGTACTGTGTGCAGATGCGCGTATCTAATCCTATGGCATGTGGTACTGTGTGTAGACGCGCGTATCTAATCCTCCCCCGTGTGGTACTGTGTGCAGACGTGCATATCTAATCCTTTGGCGTGTGGAACTATGTGTAGACGCGCGTATCTAATCCTACTGCATGTGGTACTGTGTGCAGACGCGTGTATCTAATCCTATGGCATGTACAACTGTGTGCAGACGCGCGTATCTAATCCTCTGGAATGTGGAACTGTGTGCAGACGCGCGTATCTAATCCTCTGGAATGTGGAACTGTGTGCAGACGCGTGTATCTAATCCTATGGCGTGTACAAATGTGTGCAGATGCACGTATCTAATGCTCTGGAGTGTGGAACTGTGTGTAGATGCCTGTATCTAATCCTTCGGCATGTGGAACCGTGTGCAGACGCGTGTATCAAATCCTTCAGTGTGTGGAACTGTGTGCAGAAATGCGTATTTAATCCTCTGGTGTGTGGGACTGTGTGGAGACCTGTGTATCTAATCCTCTGGCGTGTGATACTGTGTGCTGATCTGTGTATCTAATCCTCTGGAGTGTGGAACTGTGTGTAGACGCCTGTATCTAATGCTTCGGCATGTGGAACCGTGTGCAGGCGCACGTATCTAATCCTATGGCATGTGGTACTGTGTGCAGAAGTGCGTATTTAATCCTCTGGTGTGTGGGACTGTGTGCAGACCCGTGTATCTAATCCTATGGCGTGTACAACTGTGTGAAGACACGTGTATCTAATCCTCCCCTGTATGGTATTGTGTGTAGACGCGCGTATCCAATCCCCCGGCATGTGGTACTGTGTGCAGATGCGCGTATCTAATCCTATGGCATGTGGTACTGTGTGTAGATGCGCGTATCTAATCCTCCCCCGTGTGGTACTGTGTGCAGACGTGCATATCTAATCCTTTGGCGTGTGGAACTATGTGTAGACGCGCGTATCTAATCCTACTACATGTGGTACTGTGTGCAGACGCGTGTATCTAATCCTATGGCATGTACAACTGTGTGCAGACGCGCGTATCTAATCCTCTGGAATGTGGAACTGTGTGCAGACGCGCGTATCTAATCCTCTGGAATGTGGAACTGTGTGCAGACGCGTGTATCTAATCCTATGGCGTGTACAAATGTGTTCAGATGCATGTATCTAATGCTCTGGAGTGTGGAACTGTGTGTAGATGCCTGTATCTAATCCTTCGGCATGTGGAACCGTGTGCAGACGCGTGTATCAAATCCTTCAGTGTGTGGAACTGTGTGCAGAAATGCGTATTTAATCCTCTGGTGTGTGGGACTGTGTGCAGACCCATGTATCTAATCCTCTGGCATGTGATACTGTGTGCTGATCTGTGTATCTAATCCTCTGATGCGTGTATCTCAGTTTGGATATTAGTGTTGTATTGTGCATGTGGAGTGACCATGTGTATTGCAGTTGGAATATGAGTGAAAGACTTGCAGGTTTGTATTGGCTAAGGGGGGGGGGGGGGGCACTGTGTTTGGAATGCTGTATCTCAGCAACGGTACGTCCGAGCGAGTTGGAGTCTTGTTTTAAACCTTCCCGGATACCTGAAGTATCTCTGTACCAAATTTGGTGAAGATCGGTCCAGTCGTTTGGTTCGCATTAGAGTACAGACAGACAGACGGACAGACAGACAGACAGACAAGAATTCATTTTTATAAGATAGGGAGATATATACTTACAAGTAGTTAAGTTGGTTGTGACATCTACTATTAATAATAACCATTCTTAAAACTCTTTGCATCCTTTTTCTTCTTAAGATCAACCTATATCTCAAAATGGAAAAGAAGCCAAACAAGAAGGAACAGCTCAGTATTGTGAATAATGTTCTAAAATTGTCTTCCAAACTTATCAAGGTATGTATATGTAACATGCTTGAGCTTCATCAGTTTTTTATTGAAATTTTAATAATAGTTTTTTTCTCATCACTTGAATTGTTCTTCACATTACTTCGGTAGAAACAACTATACGATATGAATATATTCTCATTTAGGAATGTTCTCTTGCTCATGGAATATAGTATTTCCAGACTTAGTATGGATTTAGCAATGAGAAATGAAAAAATATTAGCGCCTGATCCTATATAGTGTAGTCTTCATGAACTAAATCAGAACAAATTGCTATTGGCAGAGAAAAGCCATGTTACACACCATTATAAACTGTTGCTGTTTCTCCATTAAATAAATCTATTTCAACCTATTTTGCTCTTCTGGATCAACACTGTTGGAGTATAGGTTGGACTTGGGCCACGTGAAATGTTAATGCAATCCGACATCATACAAGAACACAGAACATATAAAGAGTCCATGCAGCACAGTAGCGTACCATCAGCAGGGTACCAGCAGTTAAGTGATATCATGAATAGCCCCCATAGGTCACGCAGTTACCAAGTCATTGACATTGTTGAAGAGAGAGATTGTGCAGGGAATAAATGACGTTTTAAACTTTTCACTGAAGCAGCAGAGCTAGATGAGCCTTCCAGTGAAGGTGCTTTGTTGTCCGGGGAGAACCTGATGGAGAAGGTGTGTGGGGTTCACCTTGATCATATTTAGTTGCCTTAGGCTTCTCTGCTATATGGTACCCTCACACTTGTCAAAATGATACCCAGCCACTGCTCCAGCCTTGTTGATCAGCTTATTAATCTTTTTAGCATCCCTTGAACAAGCGTTGTTCTTCCCCCCCGATCAGTGTCACATAGAACAGGGCCCCAGAAACCACTCATTGGTGGAAGATTGCTAATAACTCCTTACACACCTTAACCCCTTAGTGACCAGCCTATTTTGGACCTTAATGACCAAGCCAAATTTTGGAAATTTGCCCTGTGTCACTTTATCAGTGAATAATTCTGTAACAGTATATCACATCCAAGCGATTCTGATATTGTTTTTTCGTGACATGTTGTACTTTACTGAGAAGGTAAAATTAGACTGATATAACTTGCGTAAATTTATTTAAAAACTCGCAAATGCTGAAAATTTTGAAAATTTTTCAATGTTTTCCATTTTTAGCTGCAATATCTCACATATACACAATAATACAGGGCAAAAAAGTTAGTAGTTATATACTTCCAAATGTTCCTTTTGTGTTTCAAGCATATTTGAAATAATTTTAGCATATTTAAGTAACTTAGACAATTTACAAGTTTATCAAGTTTATAAGCAAATTTTGGAAATTTTGAGTTTGTCATTTTTTCCTGTACCAAGCTATCTTTGCAGACAGGAATTGGTGGAATAATGACAGAACCTCGCATTAAATGACCCAATTTGGAAAACTAGACCCCTTCAGGTATTCTTTGAGGGGTATAGTGAGTATTTTGATCAAATAAATATTGTTTTGCACAAATTATTACAAATGATGAAAAAAATGACATTTTCATTTTCTTCAAATATATGTCATTTTAAAGCCAGTTTTTTTGCACACAACACATCAAAAAGAAGAAACACACCCCAAAATATATCACCCCACTTCTTCCGTGTTAAAATATGTTCATTTTGTGGCCTTAGTCCTATGTACACACATATAGTAGGGCCTAAGAGGTAAGGAGGGCCAATTGGATTTCAAAACACAAATTTTGCTTGCAGATATTTTAGGCCCATTGCACATTCAAACAAGATTTGAGTTACCAAAGCAATTGAAAACCCCCATAAATGACCCCATTTTATAAACTAGACCCCTTAGGGTATTCATTGAGTGGTATAGAGAGTACTTTGACCCCATAAGTTTTGAGAAAATTTGCGTCAAACAAAAAAAAAAAATCATATTTTTTACACAAGTGTCATTTTATAGGCAGTTTTTTTGCACATAACACATGAAAATGAAGAAAAACATCCCCAAATAGATGACCCCATTTCTCCTGTGTTCGAAAAATGTACACTTTGTGGCCTTAATCCTATGTACGGACGCACGGTAGGGCCCAAAAAGAAGGGAGCACCAACTGGATTTCAAGACACAATTTTTGCTTCTAAATGTTTCAGGCCCATTGCTCATTTAAACAAGATTTGAGTTACCAAAATAATTGAAAACCCCCATAAATGACACCATTTTATAAACTAGACCCCTTGAGGTATTCATTGAGGGGTATAGTGAGTATTTTGACCCCATAGGTTTTAAAAGAATTTGCGTCAAACAAAAAATTCTCATATTTTTTACACAAAAGAGTCATTTTAAAGGCAGTTTTTTTGCACACAAGGCATGAAAATGAAGAAAAACACCCCAAAATAGATGGCCCCATTTCTCCCGTGTTCAAAAATGTACACTTTGTGGCCTTAATCCTATGTACGGATGCACGGCAGGGCCCAAAAAGAAGGGAGCACCAACTGGATTTCAAGACACAAATTTTGCTTGCAGATATTTCAGGCCCATTGCACATTCAAACAAGATTTGAGTTACCAAAACAATTGAAAACCCCCATTAATGACCCCATTTTATAAACTAGACCCCTTAAGGTATTCATTGAGGGGTACAGTGAGCATTTTGACCCTATAGCCGTTTCACAGATTTTACTAACCTTGGGATGTGTAGGTTAAAAATTACTAAAATGTCCCTTTATCCCCAAAGTTTTCATTTTCACAAGGGGTTAAATGAGAAAAAGCCCCCCACATTTTGTTACACAATTTCTCCTGAACACGGCAATACCCCATATGTGGCCATAATCTGCTGTATGGGGACATGGTGGGCCTTAGAATGGGAAGAGCGCTATTTGGCTTTTGGAGGGCAGATGTGACTGGAATAGTTTTCAGGGGCCATGTCGTATCTGCAGAGCCCCTAAAGTACCAATACAATGGAAAGTCCTCAGATGTGACCCCATTTTAAAAACTACACCCATCAAGGAATGTATCAAGGGGTATTATCATTTTGAGCCTAAAAATGCTTCCCAAAAATTAATGTACAGAATGAAAATTGAAATTTTTAAAGAAATCTGCCATCTCGGTGCCCAATACGTTGCACCCACTTTGTGTTGTCAGAGATCTGCATTCCTAAAACTATTAAGGGGCCATCCCGAGGGGCAGAAAATTATATATGTGGGTGTAAACTGCTGCTTGGGCACACAGCAGGGCGCAGAAGGGAAGGAGCACTGCGCTTTTTAGCTATTGGGGTACAGAGTTAGAGGGACTTTTGGGGCGCCATGTTGTTTTTGCAGAGCCCTGGAGGTGACAGTGAACTGGAATTCGCCAAGAAGTGACCCCATTTTGTAGGGGAAATTTTAGGGTCTCGGCAAATATGACATGGTGTCCAAACACCAACAATCTAAATCTGCACTCCAAAAGCACATATTGCTCCTTCACATCTGCGCCCTGCTGTGTACCCAAATGGCGGTGTATGCCCACATGTATGACACTGGTGTACCCTGGATAACGGACTTAATGCCATGTGTGGGTAGAATCGGCTGTTTGGGCACAGCCGGGCACAGAAGGGAAGGAGCGCTATTTTGGTTTTTGGAGCACAGTTTGGTTTTTGGACGTCACTTTTGCAAAGCCCCTGAATTGCCAATAAAGTGGAATCCGCAGACATGTCACCCCATTTTGGACACTAGCCCACAGATGGGATTTATCAAGTGGTATAGCGAGCATTTTTAACCCTTGAGTGTTGCATTTATTTGGTTTCCAGAAATGAAATTGCGGCTGATAATGAGAAGTTAAAAATGAAGTTTTCCAGAGATTCGCCATTTCAGTATCTGATATGTTGTGCCCGACTTATGTCAGCAGAGACACTCCAAACACTGGTAAGCGGGTATCCCGGGCACAACAGCTTTTAGAGCGTTCATCTCTGATACAAGGTGGGCACAACATATTATGCACTGAAATGACAGATTCCTGGAAAAATGGTCATTTTCACCTTTCACAATCATCTGCGTATTCATTTATGGATAATAAGTTATAGCAACATTTGGGGGTTAAAATGCTCTTTGTACCCCTGGATAAATCCTTCAGGGGTGTAGTTTCCAAAATAAGGTCACATATCAGGGGATTCCACTTTACTGGCGCTTCAGCTCTGCAAAAGTGTCATGGCATCCAAAAACCAAACCGTCTGTGCTCCAAAAACCCAATAACCGTTCTTCCCTTCTGTGTCCGGCTGTGCCCTAATATCAGTATATACCCACATATGACATTACGTACGTTATCCCGGGTACATCAGTGTCATACATGTGGCATACATGGGGCATAATCTGCAGTTGGGGTACACAGCAGGGCGCAGAAGGGAAGGAGCGCGATGCGGCTTTTGGAGTACAGATTCAGATGTTTGGTATCTGGACGCCATGTCATGTTTGTAGAGCCTGTAAGGTACCAGAAAATTGGATTCCCCAAAGGAGTGACCCCATTTTGAAAACTGCACCCCTCAAAGAATTTCTCAGGGGGTGTAGTGAGTATTAGTATCCCGGACGTGACTGCACAGCGGATGGCGAAGAGGGAATATATAAGCTGTGCGGAGGACATTGCAAACACCAAATTCCCTACTATGTCCCAGTAGCTCCTATGATTGGGGGAGTCACTCTGGGGGTCACTTTGGGGTCACTTCTGGTGTCTTTTCGCTTATAAGCTGTAAATCTGGGGTGTCCCCTGATATTCGCTCGCACAGCTTATATATTCCCTTCCTGCCGCAGCCAGTTGTGTTCTAATGATTTGGCGATTTTGGGGTTGTTTGTCTTCACATTACTAGATGCTATATTTTCTTTATTTTTCTGGTGACGTGGCCATATAAGGGCTTGTTGTTTGCGGGATAAGACGCATTTTGTAATGACACCATTTTTGGGTGCCTACAACTTATTGAATACATTTAATTAACTCTTTTTTGCTGGATTTTCTAAAGAAAAATCAATTCTTGCATTGCATTCTACCTTTTAAATTTTTCGCCATGCAGCGTACAGTATAAGTAACATGTGACCTTTATTCTGCGGGTCGGTACGGTTACAGCGATACCTCATTTATGTTATTTTTTAATGCGATACTAATTCTGTAGAATAAAAACACATTTAGGGACATAAATCAATGTTTTTTGTATCGCCATCTTCTGAGAGGCGTAACATTTTTAATTTTTTTGTTGACAGTGTTGGTTGAGGGCTTATTTTTTGCGGGACAATGTGCGCTTTTTATTGGTACTGTTGTGCGGTGATTATGACTTTTTGATCACTTTTTATAGCATATTTTGTAAGGTGAGATGGCGAAAAATCACTACTTCTGGCGGGTTTTTTCAGTTTTTCTTTTCCGACGATGACCGTATACATTAAATATTGTTGCAGTTTTATTGTTCAGATTGTTACGGACGCGACGATACCAAATATGTATTGTTTTTATTAACTTTTAGGTTTTTTTTTTAATATAATTCATTTTCTATAGAAAAAAGGGAATTTTGGGGCTTTATAAGTTCATTCATTTTTATCAGACACTTTATTTATTGATTTTTCACTTTTTTTCTCTTACTTTTTCATGTGTCCCTTTAGGACACTTGGATTAGTGATGCTTTGATAAAAGCATCACTAATTCTCTATTAGACGCTGCAGGACACAGCTGTCAGTGTCTTGCAGCGTCTGGAGGAAGTCAGACGCAGGGGCTGCCTGCGTCTGACTTCCTCTTAAAGCGGCAGGATCAACCAGGTATTGGGGGTCTTTTGGAGCTTGGGGTCACTGGCCAGACCCCAGGCTCCATGTTAGAGACATCGGCACCCCTCGATCTCGCTGCGGGGGGTGCCGATTCAGCCGTCACGGAACCGCTTCAGTTCCGTGATCATGTTTGATCACGGAACTGAAGGGGTTAAAACCCCCCGATCGGAGACCCCTCTGATGGGGGGTTATGGAATGGGGTCTTAGCTGTTAGATACAGCTAAAATCCCATCCAATTATGTCGGCACTTACAGGGAATCCTTCCCTGACTGCCCGACGTAGTTTTCCTATGGGGCAGTCAGGAAGGACCTGCAAGTGCCGACGTAGATTCCCTATGGGCCGGTCGTTAAGGGGTTAAAGGCCTGAATTTGCTGAAGGAAGAACAGCCTACTGGTCCCTTCCTTATACTGCTTGTTTGCATTCAGCCTCCACTCTAGTTTGTCATACAGATGTACACCTAGGTATTTGTAGGACCTAACCCTCTCCATATCCTACCCCTCGATATAGACAGAGACGTTGACTCCACTAGCCTTCCCAAAGTCAGTAGACATCTCCTTAGTTTTTAACACATTCAAGATGAGGCCGTTCTCACCAAACCATGATGAGAATGTCCCTACTGCCTTCCTCCAATCTGGTCATCATCATTATTTACAGTAGGCACCGAAAAATCACTGAGTCATCAAAAAACCTCAGCAAGAAGCAAGGACAGTAAAGAGTAATTGCGCCAAGACTGCCCTGTGGTGCTGCTACACCGCTAACCAGTGAGGCAGTCATCAACCCAGGTTAAAAGGAATTCAGCGACTGACATCTAACATAGTTTGTTTGCTAGCAGCTCAGGCCTAATAGTGTCTAGGCATTTTCTTTTACTCCCAAAACCATACTCACAGCAGTTTTAAATATGGCCATGGTTTTCATACCTGACCATACTGTATTGCCATCATATCCTTCCTGGCCAGCTTGCTCTTCACCATAGTCTTGGATGAAAGTTTGCAGTCCCTCACCATCACCCTGAAGTCTTTATGCACTGCTCTGATCACCTTTCTGTTTTTACTTCCATATGTCCTCTTTGTGTCCCCTACTTGTGACAGTGTTGACAATATCACTTTGATGGTTTAAATTGCTCCTTTGATGACCCTGGCCAACACAACTCTCCTAAATGCTGTTTCAGGAATGTAGTGGCATTGTAACCAATTAGTTACTGTGTGGGGGCCAGTCCACTGTCTGGCGACCAGCAATGGAGTCATATACTGTGTTAGAGCCAATAAATAGGGCAATATACTGTGAGGTGGATGAAAAATGGGACAGTATACTTGTAGGAGTGAATAAAGGGAGCATTATACTGTGTGTGGACCAGTAAAGGGGACTTGATTATGATTTCCAGCCCCTCTATGATAAATGTCCCGCAGATGCACTTGCTCCCCTCAACGCACGCAATATGATACACTCTGTCACCACCCCCTGAACCGCCTTCTCACCTGACAAATCCTGCCTAGGACTCTGCCAGGATACAACTCAGGTTTAGAGTTTAGGAGGGAAGGTGCACCAGAATTCCCTCTCCCCCCTTCTCTACTTCCTTGGCAACCTAGGAGTTAGTGGAATTTGGTGTAGTTTGGTGTGTTTGGTGTAGTTACCAGCCTGTGTCAACATATTGAACACTGATATGGTGTATTTTTGGAAAATTGCTATTAATGTGCATTCATTTCTGGAATATAAATGAATGCAATACTTGAGTTCAGTTTCCAAACTGTACTTATTGGGAAGTTCAACTGACATCTTCAGGGCTGTGAAAACAGTCCCCCTATATCTGTAAATCAATAGCCAAAAAGCACAGCACTACTTCCCTTCTAAGCCTATGATAACCCATTTAAACGTTTCAGGATGATGTAAAGGGCCGTGTTAACCAAGGGAGAGCAACCAACGGTGCAGCAGCACCGGCCCGGGCACGATTTTTGCTTTGGCCCCCTCAGCTTTCAAGGATCAAGCAGGACTGTCCCACATTTTGGGTGCTGTCCCACTGTTCCTGGTGACAGGCAGGGTATTCAGGTTGTATACAATAGCAAAGCCTGTACCTATCACTTAGGTGCTCCATTATTCAGCCTTTGGCTGATGATGTCTGCAGCAGGGAACCGCAATAAGCGGCAAACCACAGACATCATTACAGCCGGAGCCTGCAGGTCTACTGTATGGGAATGACGCTAGGTGAGTATTCTTTTTTTTTTGTCTTTGTGTAACATTGGTGAGGGGGCAGGGGAAATTAAATTATGGAAGGGGGGGGTTGGCTTACTTTCAAAGAGTTTACACAGGGCCTTCTTGTCTGCGTTTTATAACTTTCTCTCTGTTCCCGCAGAGCGGGTTAAGCCTCTTCACCTGCTCCGTTGGGAGACAGATCTTGCCAGAACCATTACTCTGTCGTATTGGTATGATGCGACTGGGTTTGTTAAACGTGTTTCTAAGGGGGCGTCTCATTGGGCAATGGCCTTGAAAATAATGCTGCGCTGGTATAGGACCCCAAGCCAACTGGCGCATATGGATCCCTCCTGTTCGAAACTTTGCTGGCGGGGTTGCGGTCACATAGTTTCCTTCATACATTTGTGGTGGGAGTGTCCTCCGATTCTAGCCTTTTGGACAGCTGTATTTCATTTCATGTCCACCATAGCCGGTCTTGATATACGTCCTTCCTCTGGTCTTGCCCTATGCTTTCTAGATGCTGATAGTTTCCCCCTGGGAATGCGGGTTGTTCTGGGGCAGATTGTGTTAGCAGGTCGGACTATGATCGCTCGTCAGTGGAAGTCCGCTCTTTGCTTAAACATAGCTGAATTACTCCATCATGTTGATTTTGCATGTACCTTTGAACGTATGCTGGCCAATAAAAATCATACTTACGCCAAATTTCGTGCCCAGTGGTCCCTTTGGATCTCGTATATGGAGACTAGTAAGATGGCTTCCTCCTTGCGGCCTCAGGTTAATACTGCGGCGACCCCTTAGTTCACTACTTCTTAACTGTTCCGTCACTCCAGGTGGCTTCATTTTCTATTTTTTGTTGTATTCCATATATCCTCGGCATTGTACTCAGATATATTGTTTTTGATTATGTTTGTTTCTTCTGTTCTCTTCTATTTCTATCTTGTCTCTGTGTCTTCCTTCCTATGTTTCCCTCTTGTCTTCCTCACCGAGCTTCCTCCCCTCTTTGTTCTTCCTGTCCTGCTGCAGACTTGATTTTTACGACTCATTTGTGTATTTGCCCTTTTGGTCTTTATTTACTTGATTATGTTTGTGGTGCCTCTGCATTTGGGTTGCATTCCGGAGTATTGACTCTATATGAATCACTCTGCTGTTTAGACCCTTCCTAGTTTTCCCTATGTTTGTTACTGTTTTATATCATGTAAAATTTTTATCTGTTTTCTTTTCTCAATAAAAATCAGATTTTAAATAAAAATACACAGGGCCCTCTAATGCATTAACCACTTCAGTACCGGGCTAATTTGTGGTCCAGGACCAAACATTTTAGGTTTATTTTGTATGTGCGGTTTTGAGGTCTGTAACATTTTTCCCGTCAACTAATTTTTGCGTCTTTTTTCGGGGACACATAGGGCTTAATTTTTATGTTGTTTTTATTTTCAAATGTGTTTAAATTTTTTTTTATATCTGGGAAAATATAAACAAAATAGGAGGGAAATTGTGTCTGGTTATTATTAATATTAATATTAATTGTGTCTGGTTTATTATTTTGTTTTATCTAATAACACAAAATGTCACTAAAAAACTTTACAATATAGTTTTTCCTCTCCGTTACAGTAATTTATATTTTGTATGGTGTCTTCGGGGATGGGGCTATATCCTTTAATAATGGCGTTTTATTAGTGTATTTTTTATTTTATTTTTTAATTATTTTATTTACATTTTTTTAAAACTTTTTTTTATTATAGTTTTTTTTTTTTTCAGATTGTGTCCCCATAAGGTGATAAGAAACCTTTGGGGACATCTGATCACTTTTTTTTTTTTGTACTGGAGGCTGATTTCTCCTATAACTGAGGCTGCTACATTTAGCCTCACGAGGAATACAGCCTCCTGTACGCTGTATACACAGTACACAGAGCTGATCTGGGTCCTGTAGGACCCAGCAGCTCTTGCAAGACTCTGCTCCTGGCAGATCACTTGACCGCCAGGTCAGAGGGCGGCCGAATCATGGCAGCATCCATAGTCGTGTATACAGCGCTCATTGAGCACTGTATACACAGCGATCGAGATGGCAGGGGAGGTAATAAATCTTCTCTGCCGTCTCTGTGGGAGCTCCGGCTGAAGTTACAGCCGGCTCCCAGCTTCAGTAGCTGCACGATCTCCGTGCAGCTGCTGTGTTGTGACTGGACGTACTGGTACGTCCTGTCAGAACTAGGAAACCACTTCCTAGACGTATATAGTCTATGGGCGGTCCGGAAGTGGTTAAAACAACTCTGACTGTGTATTTCTGTTGGTATAAAGTGAGCATAAGATGTCATATTGTATATTTCCTTAGAAATTTAAATTTTAAACTTTACATTTTGATATTTGGGAATCAGCCCTGGGCTCAAAATGATACATATACCCATTGAGAAACTCCTGGAGGAGTATAGTTTCTAAAATTTATTCTCAAACCACTTGTTCTCCAGTGCAGTGTAAAATGACCAAAGTAAGTCTCAGATGCACATTTAACTGTTTCACTTCTCCTTCTTGGCCTAATAAATAAAATATTCAATTAAATTCAAACAATAACTGGATCAATGCCAAATAATGTCTGTGAATTGCTTCCATAAATGACATAGTCTTATAAAGTGTCTATTAGACCCTCACCCCAGTATACTGTATTCACCTCAATAACATTGCAATGTGCATTAACTTCAGTTACATATACATATCCAATGCATCTAAAAAAACCTAATCTCCAGTCACGTCTATATTAAATATATTATACAGTTTTTGTATACAGCTCATACACAGGCAGATGTATCTTCACGGACCCTATATAATCAGATCCTACAGTCATGTGTTCCTGTCATCTTTCTAACCTACAGACAGTAGATGACAGGCCAAATGGAAAGGGGTTAAACATGGCTACAAGACTAGACTACATAGGGTGGGTTTGTAGTCTGCAGTCACGGTGACACATAGGTCTGCATTGTCGCTGTATACACAAATGGTCACATGTGTTATGCTTACAACTTACCGTATTTTCCGGACTATAAGGCGCACATAAAATACTTCGATTTCCTCAGAAATCGAAAGTGCGCCTTATAGTCCGGTGCGCCTTATATAAGGCTTGAAGCGGCGGCACGGGAGGAGATAAGCGGCGGCAGCCGGCAAAGTCTCCATGCCACTCACATACATTGCAATGGGAGCGCGCTATTCAAATAGTATTCGTTCATCTCTAGATTCTACCATTAAAAGAACTTCTTCCCCCTGACCACGTCGGAATAGCCTTAAAAAGGCTATTCGTCTCTTACCTTTTCCATAGCCAGCGCCGCCTTCTCCCTGAGCTGTGTTCGCGTCTTCCGTGTCGTCTTCTTTGGGCCTCATGGATGACGCATGTGCAGTCGGCTCTGGCTGCGAGAGCCTGTTAGAGCGGACTACGCATGCGTCATCCATGAGGCCCAAAGAAGACAGAGACGGAGCTGCGGAAGAAGGCGGCGCTGGCTATGGTAAAAAGGTAGGAGACTATTCCGACGTGATCAAGAAGGAAGAAGTTCTTTTAATGGTAGAATCCCTTTAACTCCTCGCGTGCCGAGCGCTTCCATTCATTTCAATGGAAGCGTGCCATTGAAATGAATAGAAGCGGCTGGCACGCGGGGGGTTAAGCGGCCGCCGGCAAAGTCTGCCGGCCGCCGCTTTCAATCACATATAAGACGCACCTGACAGCGCTGTGCCTTACAGTTCGGTGCGCCTTATAGTCCAGTGCGCCTTATATATGGACCTAGGCAGGACTATAAGGCGCTCATGGATAATACGCCTTATAGTCCGGTGCGCCTTATAGTCCGCAAAATACGGTATACAAATGATACTCACACCCTGAGCTCACCAAGTCCCTGTGCTAATCTTAGTCCAAAAATACTCCCTATGGCTAAGACCCCACGGGCCGTAGTCGCAGCGCTGCATGATCGCATTGCGGTTCTTTCCGCAGCACTTTGAAGAGAAAGTTCACAGAGTTTGCATATTTTCTCTTCCCATTATATCTATGGGAAAGTCGCCGGTGTTTCTGTAGATATAATTGACATTCTGCGATTTGAAAAGTCGCAACAGCTTTGCAAATCGCAGCGTTTCCGCACTGTGTTTTTTCCGCAAAGTGGGCATGGGATGCCCATGAATCCCATCCCTTTGCTTGCACTGTAAAACGCCGCGATTTTTCAAATCGCGGCATCTACGTCCCGTGGGGCCCGGGCCTAAAGGTGTTTTCTGTGTCTCTCATAGTTTCTATGATTGTACATTATATGCTTTCAATTGCTTATATTTTCTCATGCAAAAATTTTTAAAAAATACAATTAAATATAACCTTTAACCATACAATCTGGAAATAGTGAAACAGCCACCCTGTCATTACACTTATTGAAGTGTCGGACGAATGTTCTTGTGTTTCCTATAAGTAAACTTGCTTTCTACTGTTACATATACACTTTAGTACCAGAAGGGGGCATTGCTGTAGTTTTCCTGATCCATTATGAATGCCCAAAGCTACAATAAAATCCCCATTCTAGTAAAGCAGAAATAAATGTGGTTTCCTTTTCTGGACAGAAAATGGTCCGCTGATCCAAACTCATACAAGACACAGGTAGTCTGCCAAATGATTACAGATTTATACAGTACTCACTTAAGGAGTCCGCATCTACAGGCACCTGCACCCAGAACATCAGGCAATCTAGTTCCAGCCATTAAGGGTGAATACGTCCCTAATATTTGCACATTGTTATGCAGCACACATCATTTCCATTGTCACAAACACCATATTAATACATTGATGCTATTTATAGTGAGCTTGCTCTTTAAGACAATATAGTTTATAATTAAATAGCCGGATTATTTCGTGCCAAACAATGTATTAAAATACAATATTCATAATACAGCGCTTCAAACATGGAGTTGATTCAGTAATTTTCTTGTAGACTGGATGAAACGTGGCTTCCTGCCAAGGTTTTTCTACACCAATAAATTACATTCTGAGTTTATGTGAAGTGGAAATGGCTTCATTTGGGTACATTCTGTACAGAGGTCTGTGGCGTCTACATGCTGATTATAGCAAAATATTGTCAGAGACTGGCAAAATGTTGCAAACGCTATTCTTTATTAACCAACCGCTAAACCTAGTATCGATACTTTCTGCTGCTTTTCAGGAAATTGATACCCCTTTCAGACTCTATGGACTTGCAATGAACCCTCTGATCTACAATATTAGTCGCGTGGTCATTCTTTCTGCAGTGTCGGGTGTTGTGAGCGACCTCCTGGGATTCAACATTCGAGTGAGTACGGTATATAGGTCTCGTGGAATGAGCATGGAATACATAATATGTCATCTAATATTTATGGTAATAAGAAATATGAAATGTTTTATGGACATTTAGAATTAAAGGGAGTCTGTCAGCAGTAAATTCTAATGCTAATCCCAATACCTTATAGCGGGGATTTTACAGTTTCTAAATATTTTTCTATCAATAAGCTTTAGAGCCCCATTTTAATGGAAATTGACATTTAATTTCATATATAACTGTGGGAAAGTGCTTTGTTTTCGAATGTAGAGCTCGGATAAAACCCCAAGTATACTAACACAACCCCCAAACCAATTTCACCCTCATTTGCATATTAATAAAACAGCAATGTAAATGAAAACGGGGCTCCAAAGCTGAAATACAGAGGTATATTTGGAAACTGTAGAATCACCTCTACAAGATTCTAGGATTAGGATAACAAATTTACTACTGACAGACTCACTTTAATGTTCACCTCCAACTAGAAACATTCCATAAATCGACAATACCTTATCAGAGACAAACACTTCTTTTCCCACATATCAGACTCATTGCCCCCCTCCCAACTTCTTATTTTTCACACCTACTCTCGGGCTCAATGAGATTCATCTAGAGCAGATTATTTGTTCAGTTTCACTGGGGAATCAGATTACGGTATATGCAGTCCATAGGGGTCTTTTGAAGGGTAGGGGGAAGTAGGAATCAGCTGTAGAGTGAGAGCAGAGCAGAGGAACACATACAATGGCTGCTGTGAGTTCTGAACGTCTACTGTATATCTTACTGTATGTCTAGCGCTGGATTCACATCAATACTGCTCAATATTGCTGTATAATGACATTCATGCTGCTACTTCTGAGACTGCGTTATAAACAGAGGGAGAGGATCTCCTCTTCTTGGTCTACCTTGTTTATGAGACGTCTTAGCTGGTAGTCACCTTCTCCATAGACTTCTATGGACAGTTTGTAACCTGAAGCTAAAGAAACTCTTTTCTGCAGATTTTATCAGGGAGTGAATGAACAGACAGAACAGACTTGGGAGAGTGAATGAACAGTTTTTCTGGACTTGTTAATTGATTACCTAGCCTTAGAATAGGTCATCAAAGATAGGTGGGGTCTGACAACCAACCATCCCCCCAGTTGACTATCCATTTGAAGAGGCAGCAGTGTTTGGGTGCCTGCAGCCTCTTCAGTACTTACATTTGTACAGTGGCTGTGCTTAATATTGCAGCTCAGCTCATTCAGCTGCAATTCAGTTGCGATCAGACTATGTGACTGATGAATGTTGCACATGGCCTGTGAAACAGAAACAGTGGTGAGGTGGGGCTTCTGCCTCTTCAAACAGCTGATCTGCAGGGGTCCTAAGGATAAGTTATCGATTTAAGAGTCCTAGAAAACAACTTTAAGCCGGGGCCCCACGGACCGGAAACGCCATGATTTGCCCACAGCGGAGACACTGCGGGAAAAATCATGGCGTTGTACAGTGCAGGCAAAGTGGATGGGATTCATGCGAATCCCATCCCCACTTTGCGGAAAAGATCGCAGCGCGGACATGCTGCGATTTGCATTTGCTGTTGCAACTTTGCAAATCGCAGCATGTCAATTATATGTACAGAAACACCGGTGGCTTTCCCGTAGATATAATGTTAAGAGAAAGTCCGCAGAGGAAAACTCTGTGAACTTTCTCTTAAAAGCGCTGTGGAAAGAACCCCAATGCGTACACGCAGCAGTTCTACCCACAGCGCTGTAGTGCTACGGATTAGTCCATTAGTGGCCCCTGCACACAGTATTATGTCCCTTAGTGGCTCCTGCACACAGTATTGTGTCCATTAGTGACCCCTGCACACAGTATTATGTCCATTAGTGACCCCTGCACACAGTATTATGTCCATTAGTGACCCCTGCACACAGTATTATGTTCATTAGTGACCCCTGCACACAGTATTATGTCCATTAGTGACCCCTGCACACAGTATTATGTCCCTTAGTGGCTCCTGCACACAGTATTATGTCCCTTAGTGGCTCCTGCACACAGTATTGTGTCCATTAGTGACCCCTGCACACAGTATTATGTCCATTAGTGACCCCTGCACACAGTATTATGTCCATTAGTGACCCCTGCACACAGTATTATGTTCATTAGTGACCCCTGCACACAGTATTATGTCCCTTAGTGGCCCCTGCACACAGTATTATGTTCATTAGTGGCCCCTGCACACAGTATTATGTTCATTAGTGGCCCCATGCACACAGTATTATGTCCTTTAGTGGCCCCTGCACACAGTATTATGTCCCTTAGTGGCCCCTGTACACAGTATTATGTCCCTTAGTGGCCCCTGCACACAGTATTATCCCCCATAGTGTCCCCTGCACACAGTCCATTAGTGGCCCCTGCACACAGTATTATGTCCCTTAGTGGCCCCTGCACACAGTATTATCCCCCATAGTGTCCCCTGCACACATTATTATGTCCATTAGTGGCCCCTGCACACAGTATTATCCCCCATAGTGTCCCCTGCACACAGTATTATGCCCCATAGTGGCCCCTGCACACAGTATTATACCCCATAGTGGCTCCTGCACACAGTATTATGCCCCACTGTGGACACCCATAAACAATTATTATACTCTGGTGTCTTTTCAGACCCCAGAGTATAATAATCGGAGACCCGGGGGAATAAAAACATAAAAAATTACTGGTTTTTTTTACCTGTCCCCGGCTCCTACGCTGTCTTCTCCGCTGCCGACCTTCTTCTATGATGTTGGACGTCACATGACCCGGGAAGCAGGCCGGGTTCATATAACGTCAGAGACGTCAGACAAGTGGGATGGAGGCCTGGCAGGATCGTGGAGAGGTAAATAACAGTGTTTTTTATGTTTCTTACCTCTCCCCGTCCGCCGATCATTATACTCGGGGGTCTGCAAAGACCCCCAAGTATAATGATAGTATTTGTGGGCCCGTGGTGTCACTTACCGATCCAAGTAAATAGGGCCTGTAACAGCCTATTAAAAAAAAAAAAAGGCAGCGGTAGCGGCCGTCACCGGGCCCCCTAATGGCCTGGGCCCTGTGGCAGCTGCCTCCACTGCTTCTGCGGTAGTTACACCACTGATGATACAGTTGAAACTTTATTCATTTTCAACGAAAAATATATTTGAACACTTTATATTTATATTTGGAGCCTTATGTCATATTGTAGAATTGTGTCAGAGCCATCTCATATAGCATGGTCGGCTAAAATTGCTTTTTTCCCCAACTCTACCTATCCCTAGCTGTGGAAAATTAAACCATGACCTTCTGATGTGAAGAAATACATCTATGCAGACACACAAGCTGAAATTTATGATCCAAGGTTTTCCTAGACAAGCCTGGACACCCCAGCAATGCATCTCATGCAAGCTTTGCATGAACGAGAATTCGCAAGATGTCAAGGAAAGTTGGATGTCGTTCTAAGGTGGCAAAGACTGATGATTAGACTTTTTATTTCAAGTGTGCCAAGTGACTTTTTTTTATAGCAGAAGAGTTTACTATTTGTGTAGAAAATGAAAAGAAAAATATATATATTTATTGAAATTTTTACAGGATGATTTTTTAATGAATATTAAATGCTGTATTATTTAATATGGTAAGCAGAACATTTCATGGCATGGCTTTACACTTTCCATATGGGGTTATTTGTGATGTATAAATATAAAAAAAAGAAAAAAAAATAGATACACTGGGGGGGGGGGGGGGAATTATGAAAACTTGTACTTGTTGTGTCTTTTTTTTGTCTCTAACACCGGTGGAGAACACATAGGTAGCCTATGTGTTAATTGAGGTTAAAAACTATCTATGTGCCAAATTTAATCCAATTCCGTTTAGCCGTTTTTGCGTGATTGAGGAACAAACATACATCCAAACATAAAAAACTTACAACCAAACATACAAACTTTCACATTTATAATATTAGTAGGATTCCATACGTAAACAGCAGAAAGATGCCCAGTGAAGTGGTGGTAAAGCAGCAACCTTTTTAGTAATTTATACAGGTATTTCAGGATTGTGATATTTTATGATTTTTATCCCGGTAAATGTCATTGCTTCACGACTGTTATGAATTTATGTTCACATACTATATTAAACTGCTCTTGCAGCAGTTTATCTCACTAATTGTACTTTGCTGATAACAGACATGCCTTTATATGTTTATGTAAACATACAGCTAACATTGAGTCCATTATGTACATGCATTTGCATATTATCTGATCTGCTCTAGCAGTGTTCTCACAAACCTCTTTAATCCAAATTGGCAATTGCCAATTTTAAACATGGGGGAAAGAAAATCTAATTTGTCACAAAGTTCTAAAACAATAAGAGCTATGAAGGTAACCAGAAGTCACAGGTTTCTCCTCCAGTGGAGCTCAGGGGCTCATCGACGCCAATAACACATTCATATGGCGTCCCAGTGAGCTGCTGAGATGCCAGGACAAATCAGAGGCATGGTTCAAGGAACAAGTTCAGCGGCAGGTCAGCTTGAGAGCTATGAAATGCCGGAGCAGTCGGTGCATCAATGCCAACAACGCACTCATTATATGGCATCCCAGCCAGCTGCTCAGATGCCGAAACAATCACAGGTACGGCACGAGGAACGAATTCAGCTGCTGGATATCTTGAGAGCTGCTGAAATGCCGGAGCAGGCGAACGATCAATGGCAGCAATTTGCTGAATATAGGAGGACCATCGATGCCAACAACACGCAGATGAAGTCGCGGGCAGAGACTTCATGGTGTATAAGTGGTAAGTGCATGTTAAGAAACACTGTCCTTTGTCAGCTGTAGTTCTTAAGAAGTGTCCAGGAACAGAATGTTTGGGGCCATTAAACCAGCAGTATGTCCTTATGCTGCTAAGTTTAGGGGATCACATCTGTTGGTGACCCTAGTGCCATCCATCGCTGCTTTTGGCAGAAACAAAGTTTTATTCTGCAGGAGATGAGTCACGACCCCTTCCTGGCAGCTTCTGGCGCGTGCGCATTTGAAGTCAAGGAGAGAACATATCGCTTCATTGCACATGATCTACAGTATGAGACAAGTTCCATTTACAATGAAACCAGACATTCTCAGTCTGAACACTTGTCTTCTTTGAGATGGAGATGAAGTATTAAAAGGGTATTTAATCCTTGGAAATATTTCAGTGACAGACAAGAATGGTTAACGGTACTCATATACAAGCAGCTGGAAATGTGCGGTTAATATGCCGCGTTGCTTTATATTGCTAGATTATCATTTTCTTAGAAAAGACAGCGGAAAGGTTTGCCCTAAAACACTAATCAGAATTTCTATCGCTGTTGCAAGCTCATTTACACTCGTTCGCCCTAAGTGTGTGTTTAACATTGTTAAACAGGGAAATGAGATGCCGCTTGATATGGCTTTTTTTAATTTGTGCAGTTTGATACACAGATATGGTGCATCATTATGTGACTCATTAATTTAATTAAGTCATAAAAAGCCAAGTGAATGGCTCTTCAGCTGTAAAAAAAAAATAAAAAAATAAAAAAACCTGCAGGGGTTTTTATGTTTCCAGTACAACAAGCTTTGCAGAGCATTTAGCGATGAGCTTTAACTCTTCCTTTGCCATTAAGTTTAACACCTCACTGTTCCGCAGAGACCGTAACTTCTGACCATCTGTAGTCTGGGTGATGGAAAAATATAATAAAGTAGATGTATGGATGTCAATGGAAGTGAAGACGAATAAGGACAGTGAAAATGGTGCTGATGTGTGCAGATGTATTAATATAGGACAAGTGACGGGATAAATTTGGCATGACTCAGTAAGAATTCTACA